>NC_051181.1:52128292-52278637 GCF_013339695.2 Rhipicephalus sanguineus
TTCGCTGGAAGTCGTACGGGTCATATTGAGTGCGACCGATCCCGGCGCAAGTGGCTGACGAAGGTTGGAGAATGCGCATTTTATAGTCGAAAGCTTTTCATTGTTACAATAAAATGCGACTGAGGTTGGACGAAAGTGCGAGAATCGCCAGAGACGCGTTTGCATTGTGCTTATGTTGACCGGCGTTGCTTTTCTGCCGCACATGCCGAGCCTGCCGCGGCACCGCATGTCCGATTTGACGCCAGATCGTAACGTCGCAAAGTATTCATCAGCCAGCCGTTGTGAAAGATCGTCGCAAGTGTATTTGTAAGCGCGTGGCTACAACTTTCAGACTTCGGCATGAGCGGCTGTACGGCATTGAGCCGATATCACAGAGTCCCAGCTGATATTTGGAATTTACGATTGAAAACAGTGTTGAATATTATGCTGTTTTATAGTAAAATGACGATGTGTCAACAATATCCCAAAAGATCGTTAGATATTTACACGTGTTCCGTGTATATTTGCTGTGTAAATACGCACAGCAGAGCTGTTGCCACTGGCACTGGAAGGGGGCAAAATATCATGGATATATACGAGGGAGTAGCCTAATTCCAGCCGAGAGTGTATGCACTCCATTTCAAAAGCGCGACTTTACTCTGGCGAGGGAGCCTGTTCACTCTCGTTCAGCCAGAGTACCAGAACTCTGTCGAGAGAGCGTGCCTACTCTGTGCAGCAGAGAGTTCCCAGCACTCCTGAAAAGGGAGTGAAATATGGGACAAGTGTTTACTCTCGCAAAGAGAGTTGCTAGCACTCTCTTGCCGCTGTGAGTGTAGAGCGGCCCTGCGTAGCACGATGACAGTCCACACATAAGGACGGTCCGACGCATGAACTGCAATGGTAATTGGTGTGCAAGAGGACAAAATAAACAACTCTAATTCTAAAGGAGGACAATGCCAAATGGCTCGGGTGAGCGAGAATAAATGTCACATAGTGAAGAAAACTGCTTTTAACTGTCAGAAGACGCCGCGGTACAGTATATCGGCACCTATAGCTCTTAGATGGAGCATGCAGTTTCGATGAATGAGCTACGAGACTAACAGGAAGAAGTATTATTAGAAGAATGCTATATCGATTGATAACTTGTGTACCGATGGATACAGAGGGGGCTCGGGGTGCTCTTTCCTTCTACCTCTACTTTCTGCTGGAGGTACTTAGGCGTCTAGGCTTTTCTCGAAGTTCTTCTGAGTGCTCGAGAATATAACACGAACTTTCACGATAAGCTAAAAATGTATTTTCAATCATTTCCATGTAGGCGCGCAATATGCCGTGGAAGCAGCTCTTGTTTACCCAACAGCTTTGTATAGTAAACGAAATTATTTACACAGTTTCGTATTGTGTCGCTTTTATAAACAACTTGACATCACTACAGAGAACGCATTAATACTTACGCAAACATGAAACCGACAGTTAATATAATCCTTTACAAATTTCAAATTTTCAACAATGCGATATTGGCCGCTGCTACAAGAGTTGCAGGAAATGGATGGTGTCGTTTGTCATTCCCAGGCTACTCTATGAGCCCCAACCAAGCCCAAACAAGGGACGGTATATTATAGCAATCGTGTAAAATTCCTGTATGATCTCCTCATTAACGTGGATGCACCATTCTTGGTCTTGGATATTCGCGGAGAGTTCGAATCATTCAAAAACTATACCTGGGATTGTGTTCTTCCTTTTTTTCTATTTGGGGTTTTACTGCAGGCTTTTCTGTTCACCTTTTCGCCACGCACCCAAGCACTCTTTATGTGCATACTCATATATGTATCCGCACAAAGTAATTCGATCTTAAGCTTCGTTTGCTGAATTTCCTGTCAAAGCAGTTGGCAGCCACCTCGTCAACACTGCAGAAGCTTTCAAGTAGCGGAAAAAAACAGCGCTAAAAACGGAACACCAGAAAAGTGGAGAGCACAGACAACAGCGCTGACTTAGAACAAATGTTTGTTCGTCAACACCGCGCAATATATGCTTGCGCAGTCCGAAACGAAAAGGAACGAGGGGACATAGAAATGATAAACAATGATATTATAAACACACTATCGGCATCATCACTGCAAACCATGCACATTGCGCGTACAAGCATCAGAAAGGTAATGAATTTCCTTGCCGAACAGACATCCAAGTAGACTTGTTTGCTTTTATCGAAAGGTGAATTTTTTTTATAAATTGGTTGGTTTGAAGTCATTACTTGCAGGTGAGGTTGTTATAGCGATACCATAGCAACAAAAAATACGTTGGAACACTTTGTTTCCCCACCCAACAAACACTTTTAGAATGTGGAGGGTTTCGACTTGGGCTTGTTGGTGATTCATCTTGATGGGAACTGATGCGCACAAAATACAGGCACACAAGAAGGAACATAGATGGACGGACGAAGCGCAAACTAACAACAGTGATTGGCTGGAAATGTGACCTTACATACCAAGATACACTCATTTCTTATTACGAAGGAAGCAAAGACAATCTAACACACACGTGTAGTACCGTGTGATATATAAGGTCACATTTCCCGCCAATGAACTGTTGTTAGTTTGCTCTTCGTCTGTCCATCTATGTTGCTTCTTGTGTCCCTGTCTTTTGTGCGCTTCAGTTCGCATCAATTAGAATGTGGGTTAAGACACAAACGTATGCCATTATTGCGGGCTTTCAAACCTTTACGACATTTCTAAACTTTATCAGAGAATCTGCAGCGAAGGGGCGAGGAAATACGCAGTCATCTGCGTGTATTTCTCGATAGCCTATTCTGCCAAAAGTAAAACTTCGATGATTTTTTATTCATGTCAGTGGATGGAGCAATATTGCAAAATGATATTAAATCAGCCAAATGCGTAAAAAAACCGAAACCGGGCCTAGCTGCTCCTTCTGTGTGCGCGACCTGGAAGGGCGCGAAGCATGCCGGTCGGGCCAGCCTGAATAACACGAACGGTGAAGACGAACGGGACGCTGCCTATTCGTAGACGTTCCGTATCGTAAAACCATGTTTTCCGCTATGTCAAGCTATGGCCGCTGCGATGCAGATTATTTCACCTTTCTTTAATCGACATTCTCACTGGACTCTTTACCACGCCAGCCAGTTGGCGACAACGCGATCCGCTGAGCGCTGCACGTCGCATTAAGCATGAATGCCTTACCACGGGACCTAAGCTTCCTAACTTAGGCATTTAACTCCTTTTGAGAAAAGTATGTCACATACTTCATTAGAAACGTCATTGGGTGCTACTTTCCTGACTTACACATTTTCACCCGAAGACCACGTGGCAGTCAAATGCAATAAACCGGTGCCCTTATACGCCCTACTACAGCGGCCGCAGGTGCTCCACTTGAATTACAGTGCAAGCAACGCTTAATTATTTACCGTTATGTGTTCAGACTTCAGCAACAAAAAACAGTTACCATCGCTGGGCACAGGCCGCGCCGCAATATTTTGAAACTTCGAGACTGTTTTAGGCGGTTTTGATGAGATTGCGCGCACAATGCGAACAGCCGAGTTTCTTCTGGAGCTAACGTGAGTCCCAGCGATAACGCAGGATTGTTCGATCATTAATTTATAACAGACTACGCATTCCGCAAGCGGTCAAAGTATCGACGACCGACATCCATGCTCGCCGTTATCATTGTACAGCGCGGGTGGCTTGTCCCATGAGGCTTCCTTTTTCTGGACACAAGTTCACCCAATAAGAAAACGTTTCATCTCTACCGGCTTTAGTTTTGCGTCCTTCACCATGCCACAGGAAAATATTTGAAGTAATAAAGAAAGAAGCGTATATTGCGCATAGTCCCCCGTTGCATCTCTGAATCACGCTGGTATGAGTGACTCGCTATCAAAAAGGAGGAACGGGATACCACGCATATTACACGCTGTTTTAGCTACTCTTTTATCACAATGTCCATGTGGTGGATGCCCGAGAAATACACTAATACTTCGTGCGTGCGACTGGTTATTTCAGTAAGACGTAGTTGTTGTTGTTGTTGTTGTGTTGTTCTTTTTTTTTTTCTTTTTCGAAACGCCGATGTCGGTACTGGGGCAGTTGTTAACTTAAATAACTATTTGCACTGCTTTATCGAAGGAACCGCAGCTCTCTGCCTCCTTGGGATAATTGGCGAGAAGTGCATTTTGGTTGTTAAATGGGCACCACCGTAATGCATGCAAACATATCCTTGTGAATTGTAACCTGTAATTGAAGAGAGCACCGGCGAGTGCGGCTTGAAGGCCTGAAGAACGGGAGTGCACCGATGTTAATAGTTGACCATGTGGCTTATTTTTCGTGAGATCGTTTTGCATCGTCTTCAAGAGCTCGGCAAACGCTAATTGCTAAGCATCGCTTCATAACAGATGGCAGTGCTTGGCCGCTCCTCCAGAGTCCCTACCGAATTTCGAGGCGACAACAAAAGGTTATCATGCGACAAGTCAATAAAAAGTCACAGTTTCGCCGCAACGGCGAAGCAATGAATGCGATAGCAAGAAATTAATGCTATACGAAGTGAGGCTCGCCAATGGATACTCTCAGTTTGAACAGCGTTCCTGTTCCAAAGGCGGCCGAAGCAGCGAAGTAAACTAGCGTGCTTCAACTGTCGAGCTGTGACACGACAGTTCGCGCTCATCTTCTGTTTGTTCGTTTAGCGGCGTCCCTTCAGCTCGAGTGACTTTCGTACGCTCGGTAACATGAGCGCGGACATCACGGTGAAAGCGTAAAACATTCCTCTTCCCCTCACCGCGAGAAAACCGCGCGAGCAGACAACGGAAGGGCAATGTTCTCGCTGCGCAAATATAAGAAGCGAGCGAGCTTGACGACGACTTTTAAATGCGCCCGTCGTGCTGCTAGCGCCATCTCGCTGGTAATGAAGAAACGCTTATTATCGCCTGCCGTCTCTGAGTCCGTCCAGCGGTAAAGGGTATGTATATAACGCTCGCCGTTATCTACGTGGAGGATCTGCGTTTCGTGGCGTAGTGGATTGCTCCACTCGCTGCGGAGCAAGAGGTCCCTGGTTCGATTCCGCGCTTCGGAAGCATTTTTCTGAGTTATTTTTCTTTGGGGCTTTTATATATATATATATATATATATATATATATATATATATATATATATATATATATATATATATATACATACTTATACATATACGGTGCATGACGGCGACGGGGACGGACATTTTCCAGCCGAGACTGTCCATATAATTGCTATCGCAATAAAATGCTGTGCGACAAAAACATGCAGCCACACAAAGCGCTGTGTGCATCACCACAGAACAATGCGTCTCCGTATCTGATACCCTCGCCTAAAGAAATAACGAAGAATGTGTATCCTATCCCGCGTATAGACGACGTCTTGTATCGACTCTGTAACGCAAAATACTTTTCGTCGAGAGAAGTGAAAATACAAGCAGAGCGCAAGAAAGACGGGACACAAAAGACGGGAAGATGGGACGAGCGCCGTCCCGTCGTCCATCTCTTGCCTCCCGTCTTTTTTGCGCTCTGCTTTTATTTTCAGACAATGCAGCAACTCGCCCTGCACCGCATTCTATTAAGACAGAAGTGAAGTTGGGCTACTGGCAAATGACCGAGAGAAGAGTGTCTCATAAAAGCAGAATGCCTGTTCGAGTATAACGCAATGCCGCCTTGGCTTTGCTCGGCAGCGGCAACGTTCGAACGCGTTATTTGCATCGTTCCTCTAGACATCAGGCCTAGAAAGGCCGCTCTTCCCGGTTCCGCTGTAACGGTACTTCGAGTTCCACGCAACCCTGGCGCATTTTACAGCGAAAACTGTTATGAGATCACAACAGCTGATATTGGTGCCGTAGTTGTCCGCGGCCACCGGCGTCCGTAACAGCGCTGTCGCGCGATATGAGAGAATCAAATGAGAAAAAAATATCCAGGATCGGATGGCATTTCAACCCGGGCCCTCGTCGTGGCAGTCCAGTATTTTACCACAGAGGCACGCTGGTGCTAGAAACTCCTACGCAGAAAGACCCTATACTATCGTCATGTCGGGCAAGGAATTGCGTTAACGTATGCAATATAGTGTGGTAGAAGAGTAAAATAACAACCAGGCGTCTCAAAATGCAAATTGCGCAACGAGTTTGTCGTTGAATGCTTCCAACCCATCACAAAGGGCTCAGCCATAATTCTTGATCGTAATCAGCCGCAGCACAAACGAAGTGCACATAATACCTCACAGATGTGCAGCCGGTACCACGCTTCTCCGCAGAATCGCTAATAATGGCATAGTAGGTGCTTCCCAATTTCATAAAAATTACAATGACTTTAGACGAAGTGGGTACCTTGCATGTGTACTTGTATTAGTTAACCCAAGAGGGTGTACAACGGGATCCAGAAAGGCCGCTCTTCCAGATTTCGCTGTCACTATGCTGCGTGTTCCGCGCAGGCCTGGCGATTTCTGGGCATAGGTTTGGCCCATGAGCAACTCAGTCTTTACCAGTTTCGCGGCCTGATTCTTTGCCGTCACAATCACGTGAGAACCTGAGATCATGCCTTAATACAGTACTGCTAGTGGCGGGCTCACATATTAAGGGCGGTTACAGCCACTGCGTCAACGCTAAGGTCGGTTTCCTCAGTTAAATCCGCGTACCTATTCTGAAGCGAAACTCTGAATTCCTGAACTTTCCCTCTCAGAGCTAGTTCATTAATCGGCTTCTTGCGTATCAGTTTCTGCCGTTCCTTCCTCACGTCAAGTTGAATTCTAGATCTTACCATTCTATGGTCACTGCATCGGATCTTGTTAACTACTTCCACAGCCTTACAATGCCCGGGTGGCCGCACATTATGAAGTCTATTTCATTTTTAGTTTCGCCATTAGGACTCCTCCACGTCCACTTACGAGTAGCCCGTTTTCTGTAGAAGGTATTCAAGATGCGTAAATTATTGCGTTCTGCAAACTCTACTAGTAACTCCCCTCTGGCGTTTCTAGAGCCGATGCCATATTCCCCAACTGCATGATCTCCAGCCTGCTTCTTGCCTACCTTTGCATTAAAGTCGCCCATCAGTACAGTATACTGTGTCTTTACCTTACTCATTGCTGATTCTACGTCTTCATAGAAGCGTTCAACCATTTGATCATCATGGCTGGATGTAGGCGCGTGGGCCTGTACCACCTTCATCTTGTACCTCTTATTAAACTTAATTACGATACATATAACCCTCTCATTAATGCTCTAGTATTCCTCTATATTGCCAGCTATATCTTTATGAATAAGGAACCCCACACTTAGTTCTCTTCTGTTAGCTAAGCCACGATAGCATAGGACGTGTCCGTTCTTCAGCACTGTATAAGCCTCCTGTGGCCTCCTAACCTCACTGAGCCCTATTACATCCCATTTAACACCCTCTAATTCCTCGAATAGTACAGCTAGACTCGCCTCACTAGATAAAGTTCTAGCGTTATACGTAGCCAAATTCAGATTCCAATGGCGGCCTGTCCGTACGCAGAGATTCTTAGCACCCTCTGCTGCGTCGCAGGTCTGACCGCCGCCTTGGTCAGTTGCTTCGCAGCCGCTGGGGATTGAGGGCCGAGGTTTAATTGGTGTATTCATGTGGGAGGTAGTGGCCCAATACTACACCAGGGTGGCCAATCCTGCTCTGGTGAGGGAGTGCATTGCTGACTGTGGTCGCCAGTGAGGCTGCACCCCAGGCCTTTTTACACAATTCCATCATCATGCGGATTTTTTTTAATCCGGTTGGGAATTGTCCGGCACCGGGATTCGAACCACGGACCTCTTGCATGCGATGCTGATGCTCTACTACTACGCCATCGCTGCATGCTTTAACTGAGGAAACCGACCTTAGCGTTGACGCAATCAATGATAATCTGACTAGTATCATAAAGGAGTGTGCAGTGGAAGTCGGGGGTACAGTCGTTAGACAGGACACTGGTAAGCTATCCCAAGAGACGAAAAACCTCATTAAGAAACGTCAAGCTATGAAAGCCTCAAATGCAACAGACAAAATAGAGCTGGCGGAGCTTTCGAAGTTAATCAATAGGCGTAAAGTAGCCGACATAAGAAAGTATAATATGGAGAGAATTGAGCATGCTCTAAAGAACGGAAGAAGCCTCAAAGCTATGAAGACAAAACTGTGCATAGGCAAAAATCAGATGTATGCATTAAGGGACAAGGAAGGCAAGGTCACAAACAATATGGATAGAATAGTTGAGGTAGCGGAAGAGTTCTACAGAGATCTGTACAGCGGCCGAGGCATTCAGGATGATAACGTAAGAAGGAGTAATAGCGCAGAGGAGTCTGACATCCCACCAGTATTGACAGGAGAAGTAAAGAAAGCCCTAAAGGGAATGCAAAGAGGCAAAGCAGCTGTTGAGGATCAGGTAACATCAGACCTGTTGAAAGACGGTGGAGATATTGTGTTAGAGAAACTGGCCACCCTGTATACGAAGTGCCTCTCGACGGGGAGGATACCAGAATCTTGGAAGAATGCCAACTGCATCTTGATCCATAAGAAATGGGACGTCAAGGACCTGAAAAATTACAGGCCCATAAGCTTACTGTCCGTTGTCTACAAGCTATTTACAAAAGTAATTGCTAACAGAATTAATACGACATTAGAGTTCAATCAACCAAGGGACCAGGCAGGATTTCGCACAGGATTCTCAACAATAGACCATATTCATACTATCAATCAGGTGATAGAGAAATGCGCGGAATACAACCAACCCCTATACATAGCCTTCATAGATTACGAGAAGCCATTTGATTCGGTGGAGACATCAGCAGTCATGCAGGCACTGCGGAATCAAGGCATCGAAGCCTATATAAACATAATGGAAGAAATCTACAGCGGATCCACAGCCACTATAGTCCTCCATAAAGAAAGCGACAGAATCCCAATAAAGAAGGGCGTACGGCAGGGAGACACGATCTCTCCAATGTTATTCACCGCGTGTTTACAAGAGGTTTTCAGGGCCCTAGATTGGGAAGAGTTAGGGATAAGAGTTAATGGAGAGTATCTCAGTAACCTACGATTCGCTGATGACATTGCATTGATGAGTAACGCGGGAGACGAATTACAGCTCATGATTACCGAACTGGATAGGGAAAGTAGAAGAGTAGGTCTGAAAACTAATATGCATAAAACTAAAGTAATGTGGAACAATCTTGGCAGAGAACAGCGCTTTGCGATAGGTGGCGAGACACTGGAAGTTGTAAAGGAGTACGTCTACTTAGGACAGGTAGTAACCGCGGAGCCGAACTATGAGAGTGAAATAACTAGAAGAATAACGATGGGTTGGGGCTCATTCGGCAAGCAATATCAAATCATGAATGGTAATCTACCGCTATCCCTCAAGACGAAGGTATATAACAGCTGCATCTTACCGGTACTTACCTACGGAGCAGAAACCTGGAGACTTACAAAGAGGGTTCAACTTAAATTGAGGACGACGCAGCGAGCGATGGAAAGGAAAATGATAGGTGTAACATTAAGAGACAGGAAGAGAGCAGAGTGGGTCAGGGAACAAACGGGAGTTAAGGACATCATAGTTGAAATCAAGAAGAAGAAATGGATATGGGCCGGGCACGTAGCACGTCGGCAGGATAACCGGTGGTCATTAAGGGTAACTGACTGGATTCCAAGAGATGGCAAACGCGTGAGGGGGAGACAAAAAATTAGGTGGGTAGATGAGATTAAGAAGTTTGCAGGTATAACGTGACAGCAGAAAGCACAGGACCGGGTTGATTGGCGGAACATGGGAGAGGCCTTTGCCCTGCAGTGGGCGTAGACAGGCTGATGATGATGATGATGATGATGACAGCCACTGCAACATTTTACGCCAACGGTTTATACCGCAGCTAGTTTTCTGAAAATTAAAATCATCGCCCGTGGCTACCAGGAATAAGGAGGCCGCCCACCATGGGCGCACATTGCGCTTGCTCAAAATGCACGTTTATTCTCTCTCTCTCTCGATCTGTGTGCTGAAGTGTGTTTTGTAATTGCGTTAAATAAATAAACATACATCAATACTGTCCCAAAGAAAGGCATCTCATTATGCTCTCTTTGCGTACAATGCGTACGTCTATATTGTTACGAGTCCTCTTTTTGCTCCCATTTCTCGCTCCAGAGGCGCCGTTACATTATATTAGACGATGCAACATCAAGCAGCTGGTACCAAGTATTCTAAGATGAGTTATACTACCTGCTCTGCTTCTTGACTCTATGCAGGTTGAGTTTCGGCATCGGGAACGTAAACGGCGCCAAAGAAGTAGTGAACTTCCCATCGCTTACTGACACTAATGAACTTTACGTCGTGCAAGTTTTCGTTGGAGAACGTACCTATAACGTTGTTTCAAAATCTGAATCGAAGCTCATAGATAATGAATCCTTTACGAACACCCTAACCAGGACGTATCTGGACTTCGAATCGCACAACATCGTCTTAGACAACGTTTTCATGGTACGTGCACACAAACATTTCATTTCGTTTTTTTTAGCAGGCGAACCTCATGGCTAAACACGGCGGGCGTTTATATAATGGAACGAGGAGCTTTGCTTGTCTCGCATTTTTTTGCACATGGTCTTGCAGAGGGCCACCATCACGTCGGTTTAAGAAACAAAATTCACGCCAACAGTATAATAACTTGTAAATAGGTTAACGAAACTCGAAATCAGAAAGTTATACGCTGAACTTATGCCGGTTCGCTCAGGGAGAGGTGCACCTCTCTCTGAGCGAACGTGTATAAATTCAGCGACTGTGCTGTCAACTCCAATCTTGAAAAAGACCAGTCCCTGGTGAAAACGTCAAATAAATGTTGCTTTTTTTTGTTTTTAGATGCGAAGCAGCTTTTGCGCTGGGCTTCGTCTGTAGTTCCATTGGCGGACGATCCGCTTTCTAAAACCTACCGTAGCCATCTGTAACATATCGAGCGCGCGCTCGCGCCAAGAAGTCTTCTTCGCCTTGTTCTTCGACCGCCTTGATGATGATACGTGCAGAGCACTTTAGGGGCCCGGGCTGCCGTATGCTGTCCTAGCTTGGCCTAACGCAGACAAAACCACGTGGGCTGGCACGCCCTAGCGCATTCGGGCCTGTGTAAGGGGCTGGGTAAGACGCTGTGACCTCTCCCTCTTACACTCTCTCAGCAATCGCGTGATGGCATAGGGGAACGAGATTCTGCAGACGCGCGATGAACCCCCGTGGCGTGCTCCAACAAGTGTTCGGGAAGAGTAACAGCAACAGCAACTACAGTGAATTCATGCTGTGCTCCACGTGCAAGGACGCGTTAACATCGGGCAAGGTGCCCGTGATGAACGCAACTTTAAGTCGACCCATGCGCTCGTTCGCATCCTCACATGGTTCCCTTTAGTGGGAGATGGTTAAATTTTTTTGCACGTGCGCCTGCACGTCATGGTGCCTAATAATCACTGAATCTAAGGAAGGTGACCTTTCGCAAATATACTATACATACTTAGATTATGAAAAGTCTGTCCTTGGTTCCGGTTGGGGTAAAAAAAAACGAGATATGCTTCTAACAAACTGTTTACCGTCAAAAACTCGACTGGAGACGGATGCGATTTTAGAGCATCGTCCTCCGAGCAGGGAGCGGGAGAAAAAGGTACACACACACACACACACACACACACACACACACACACACACACACACACATATATATATATATATATATATATATATATATATATATATATATATATATATATATATATATATATATATATATATATATATATATATATATATACACCCAGCAGGATATAAGAAAACAAAGCAGAAACGTGGTACGCGGAGCGCACGTAGTGCATAATATTCCCAGTATACTGCTGTAGCCACCAATAATTGTTTCGTTAATGAGGTTCAGTTTAATAGTCCTAATTACGTTTCTAATACGAGAAGTACTCACCTTTTGTTTACAATGTCAATGATGTATATGTAGGCATATATAATGGCATCTAACTGCGCCATTATGAGCAACGTACTAATTATGTGCTAATTTTTTCCGGCTAATAAAGAAAGGAGCCCCCCCCCCCCTGCGCATGCCTATGCGTGAAGGTATGACAGGGGACCGATATGCGATAACGCGGAGGACGAATGCAGTGATTGTGCGTGCTGGCCGAAGCGAGAAAGGTGCCATGATGTGACCAGCACTGCCTGTCGCATTATTCATTTAATAATGAAAGCAAGCACCGCCGCCTCTAGCACTACCTGGTGCTCGAGAGCACTGCCGACTGCCGCGTAGTGCTGTCACGTACCAGCTAGGTCCTTAACTAGGGCGCGTAAACGTTTTAACGCGATAGCGTTAAAGAGCACGCTCGAAGACGAAGCCGTCGCCGTCAAAATTAGATCACCGCCTTTTCACTCCATTATTCCAGGAAGAACTCTGTTCAATCATGTTCACAGTCCAAATTACTTCATTAAGTAGGGTTGTGGACAACATTGAACCCTATAGCTTTTTGCCGGGAATGAAAATTTTTTCGTTAGATCGGGAACTTCGTAAAACGTGGTTTCGCTAGATCGAGGTTTCACTTTAGATCTATCTATCTATCTATCTATCTATCTATCTATCTATCTATCTATCTATCTATCTATCTATCTATCTATCTATCTATCTATCTATCTATCTATCTATCTATCTATCTATCTATCTATCTATCTATCTGTCTGTCTGTCTGTCTGTCTGTCTGTCTGTCTGTCTGTCTGTCTGTCTGTCTGTCTGTCTCTCTATATCAATTCGGAGAGGTATTGCTGCTCTTGGCGTCATCTATCCACAGAAGACAGAAGCTGTCTGCAAAGAGTCCCTGGTTCATCCTTGGTAACAAGGACTAGTGTTCATGTCTCCCGCCAAATCTATGAGAGTGTCGAGAGCACGGTGTGCACCTTATTCACTGCACGAACGCTCCCATTTCGTTATTTGTAGTGCTCGTAGCAGAACAAGGTGAACGACTGCAAACCTAGTGCGTGATTTTCTTCTCTTTTTTCCAGGAAACCAGTGGGGCTCCATGGTAGCAGAAAATAGCCGCTTTTTATCAACACCGCTTACTTGTTGACTCTTACAAATAAACGCTTTCTGAGTGCCGAGTGTCAGCTTAATCTGAACACGACATTTACAACACTGAAGGACGCTAGGTTTTTCAATAAGCATCAAGCACTCGTTTTCCCGCAACCTCCAGATGGTGATGTTCTTCAGGCGCACTTAACGAAGAGTTGTAGAAGAAAGCGTAAGCATTGAACAGCTCCTATAGCCCTGAATATTGACAGCCACCCTCCAGTAGTGCACCGAACCAAACATCTTAGAATATGGTGTTGAGAGAGGGCGCGTCGTTTTCTTTGTAAACATGCCAATTGTGTATGTTTAAATAATATATTTGCAGCTTTGATAAACACTCTGGAGAGAGCGCCTACACCGCGTTGCATTTCGTGGAAGCTTGTCTTATGACGTCGTGATAACAGTTTATACGTTTGCTTGACTTCTTAGTGAGGACTTGTTGGCAAGTGTGCTTCTCCAATAAAATAAAGCGGCATTTGATCAATTCTGTCAATGAACTGGCAGAGGTTAGTTATTCATGCGCTAGGCGGAGCGGCTCGGCATGTCGCGACGACTGGAGCACGACATCGTGACATCAGCGGATGTTTCACCACATACTACGGGGCTTGTAGCGTTAAATAAAATGGTATGAATAATTTGTCTGAATGTTTGCTATCTAAATTCTTCCTACCTTTAAGGTAGCGTGAGAAATCTTCACTCTTTTTGTTGTCATGAGAGCAGGAAAAGCAGTACAACGTCGATAAGAAAAAAAAATTTTCATGACCACTTCCCGGTCGCGCCTAACCTCGTACTTTAGAGGACATGCTTTTTATAGGAACAAGGAATAGTCCAAAGAGTCCTTCGACCAATTCGTCACGGCCTTGCGCAAGCTGAATGATTGCTGCGGCTAAAAAGATATGAAACTAATGTTCCCCGATCGATCCATGTCGTACCTTCGCGATTTCAACCTCTATAGGCTCCGTGCAGACGTAACTCCGCTGCCCGAGCGAAGGCGTCCCTAGCGGCAAGAAGCGCAGACTTGGCGGGATGCTCTCACGCGCCCTCAATGGGGTGAAATCGAGGAACGATGCCTTTTCCGATGGCGCACTTTTTATGCTTTTCGCGCTTGGCCAGTGACCAGAGCGACGGTCCGTCCGCGTTACCAACGCGATCAGTCAGCCGCATGTGGTGGACGATAACAATAATATAGCGTAAAGCATCGCTCCGCGATTGCACCCCTGCTCGCTCCACGCTCCCGCTGTGACGGCTCGAGGAATTTTCGCGGGCAGTTCGTCTTGTGTAGGTTGCGCTGTTCGTAGGAATGCTTAATCCCTAACTCCAGGAATAATTGCTGCGTTGTTTGGTGCAATAGCACGTACACGCGTTTTTGCCGGTTTCCATTTAACGAATATAAACGAAATCGGCGTGAACGGTATGGATCGCACTCGTTCGACGACAAAAGTGAGTTTTGTGAATAGACGGGGTATTTTTTAAATGCGAAGCATTTCTTAGCGAACTTCTGCGACTATCTATCTATCTATCTATCTATCTATCTATCTATCTATCTATCTATCTATCTATCTATCTATCTATCTATCTATCTATCTATCTATCTATCTAGCCGCCTACGACTTTGTGCTCTCCTGGTCGCTTGGTTCATCGAATGTGCACCAACATTGGTATGGCGTAACATGACTGTATGACGAACATAAATGACAAGTCATAACATGAAAATCATGACACGCATGTCATGTACAGCATGATTTATATGCTACGCTCATGGTGCACTGGCGGCCGTTTCGCTAGTTTGATATACACCAAGATTGGTGTCTTGCGACGTGACTGTGTGACGAACGTAAATAACACGACATAACATGAAAATCATGACACGCATGTCATGTATAGCATGACTTACGTGGCACGCTCATGGAGCGCTGGCGGCAGTTTCGCTAGCTTGATATACACCAAAATTGGTATTGCGCGACGTGACTGTATGACGAACATAAAAACTCGAGTTAACATGAAAATCATGACACGCATGTCATGTACAGCATGACTTACGTGCCACGCTCATGGAGCGCTGGCGGCAGTTTCGCTAGCTTGATATACACCAAAATTGGTATCTTCTGACATGACTGTGTAATGAACATAAATAACACGAGTTAACATGAAAATCATGACACGCATGTCATGTACAGCATGACTTACGTGCCACGCTCATGGAGCGCTGGCGGCAGTTTCGCTAGCCTGATATACACCAAAATTGGTATCTTGCGACGTGACCGTGTGAGGAACATAAATAACACGAGTTAACATGAAAGTCATGACACGTATGTCTTGTACAGCATGATTTGCGTGCCACGCTCATGGGGCGCTGGTGGCCGTTTCTCTAGCTTGATCTACCCCGAAGTTGGTATTGCGCGACGTTACTGTGTGACGAACATAAATAATAGGAGTTAACATGAAAACCATGACACGCATTTTCCTCAATGACATACAAGACGATGTATGCAGCTCTTTGCTGGCTGCTTCGCATTACATCGATTCCCACAATGCGTGGGATCTGCCGGCTTTTTTTCTGGGGGTGCATTTGCCCGTGATTGTTGATCTGCCCAGACACACCTCTTCCACGACCTCGTGAACGTGCCCCGCTTCGAGGAGGTCCCTGCCCTTCTTCAGATTAGCTCCTCGGAAGAAACTATATCACGTAGCTCTCTGAATCCAAGCGCAATCCGCCTCGTGCATCGGTATGGTGGCGCCATCGCTCGGCTCAGGCGGTTGCACCCTCTCCCAACCCCCCATAGGATCCCATGCATTTTGAATGAAGTTTACGATTCCGTTGCGCAAAAACAAACTTGCGCCATCTTTCGACAATGCGCCACACCGACGACGCAACACTTCCTCTTGCTTCCACGGATAAGCTATGCTCCACGGTGACCCCTCTCTCCACTTTCTTTTATATCTTTCGATGGCCGTGAGAGCGCGCGCTCTGCACTGTGCCAGTAGCGCAACCGACAAGACCTGCTGGGCTCGTCGCTTTCGTCGCGTCTTCCTTGAACGTTGCAACGTTTATATTGTGTTAAGGCGGTGGCCACACGTCGGACGATGAGCCCTGATTTCGTTGAGCTGCCATCTGATCAACGGCAATGTTTCAGACGCCTCAGCTGTGTACTTTTGTCCGTTGGTTGCTGGACAAGATGGCCTCCTGCAAGACCGCGTTTTTCCAAGTCAGCTGTGTGTGTAGTTCTCGGCGTCGCAGCAGTTTGATGACGCGAGGACGTCAACTGGTGCTACATCGTGGGAACCGCTGAAGTGACTGCAAGCTTGACGACGTTGTGCCAGAATATTTTAGCGTACTGTAGCGCACGATTGTGCTACACTTAAAATACCGCGCTTGGCCTCGCACGTCAACCTGGTACGACTGTGTGCAACAAGTGTGTTGTTATCGTTGTTGCGTCGGTTAATATTGAATTGCAATTGGAATACAGTTTTTGCAAAGGTAAGTGAAGCTGTAAGTAGTCGCCCTTCTATATGCTCGCTACTCCACGAACATTACTTCTAGAATCGCATTTTATGTTGAGTTGCATGTACCAAAGGAGGATCTAGCATGCGAGATACATTACACGCGTGCGCATTTCCTATATAATTCTGAGTAATGCCACGCGTGCGCATTTCCTATATAAGTCTGAGTAATGCCATGCTCAATTTAAAGCACATGTGTTAGAGCATTGTGGCTTCGATGGTGAAAGTAATTAGATAATCCGAAGTATGTGATTGCAATGCAGTTAGAACTTTCTCATATGTTAACACGGTCTGTGAACCAAACAAAGAAAACACTGTGTGAATGTTTGTTGGTCATTTGCTAAGGTACTTTCACGTATTATTATGCAGCTGTGTGACGGCTATTAAAACGTTCAGCAAGTTGGATTTCGGTTTTTTGGCCTAGTTGAGTGCTACGAGTGTTGGGCGAAGATAAAATCGCGTGTCTTTTGTGCGTTTCTTAAGCAGGCAATCAGCCGTAACAGTCATTGTTGTTGTACTGTTTGGGGTGTTCAATAAAATAAGAATGTTGTTTTGTACTGCAACAGTTTTTATTTCATCGGTGTTAACAGATCACGCAAACAACTTGGACACATGCACGTAAGAAACGTACACAGTGCATCGCGCGCACGCATAAAAAAACGGGCCTGTCATTTTAACACAAATAATATAGAACAATCGACGTAACAGACGGCAAGGTTGTCTAGTGGAGCAGCGTCGTCAGTACAAATATCAAACCATAATGAAAAATGAATAGAAAAACGGCGAGTAACGGGCGCTTTGCCCACGGCTTCTATGAGCCGCGCGTATCCACTTTTCTCCACCGTTCGCCGTTGGTGGCGCCACCAGTACAACTCAAAGCAGCAGCGCACAAGGCGGATAATAATTGGCACGCTTTGCACTGCCATGGTAGCAAAACACGAGCCTTGACGACGAACTCGGCTGCACTGGTTAAGTCGGCGCAGTGAATGCAGTGCCATGGCCGTTCGAAGGAAAGCGTTTTTTCATTCAGCGGCCGTGACAGTGCAATTGCTGGTATCGCCAGTTTCAAGCTGCCGCTGAGTTCTCTGCCGCGTTAGCCCGAGGGTGATAAGCTGCGATTGTTTATTGAGCGAGACGGCCCGCGTTACATGTGCGCAGTTGCGGTCCGCAGTTTTCGGTGCGTAGTTTCGGTGCGTTACACGTGCGCAGTGTAACGTGTCGTGGAACCGCGAAGAGGAAAGCTACGCGCGTCTTGTCTTCCCCCTAGCCTGGCCGTTAATTCTCACAGGGCGAGCGGGGAACGCGGTCGACAGGCGTGCGAGAGGGGGGCAGCGTAAGAGAGGAAAGAGAGGGGGAGGGGACGCGCTGATGCTCATCGCGGCGTTGCGCAGAGAGAATTTCGGCATGTCTAGCCCGCGTTTCAGAGGAAGAGTGGAAAGGGGGAGGGGAGAGGGAAAGGGGAGAGGGGAAAGTGTAGTGCAGGGGAGAGGGGACGTGGAGAGGGTGAGTGGAGAGAGTATGCGCATGCGCAGTAAGGGTGGTCACGCCGCACACCACCACCACCGGATGGAACTCCGCCATAAGATACTTCGCATCTAAAATGTCCATGCATTTTATGTTGCCGCGTTCGCCTGAGCATACACGAGGTCTGGCGAAAAGAAGCACATGCGATAACGCTGCGTTCTCTGACAGCTGCTAACAACTTGACGTCTTTTGGAAGCAAATAGTAAAGAAAACGCCTCAAGGGAAGCACCAAAACACGGCGCAGTGATTTCCCGCCGCCTGCGTCGTCTGCTCCCTTATCCCTCCAAATCTGCTGCCGTGGCCGCTTTGGCGCTGGAGGCAGCGCACGACTGTGGCGGCTGCTAACGTATGCACCGTGCATACGTTAGGAACGTATGCACCGTGCAACGTATGCACCTAACGTATGCACGGTGCATCAATGAGCGGCTCAGGAACTGCCGAACAGCCGTTAGATTACAGACCGTAGTGAACTTGTAGTGATAAAACTCGACATGTAAGAACTATTTATTTCCTTTCAATTGACGTTTAGAGCAGATTTTTTATTGAAGCACCCCATGGAGTAAATTGCGAGTCACCCGACCAAAATGGTGATTTTCTTATTGTGATGATGCACTACAAGGAGTTCGTACGCTCTCACCCGGTACATGGCGCTTCTTGTGTGATGCACGTGAGAGGGCAGCAAAGGGAGATGGAGACATTAGAGGCTCTTGAGATTCGCACGGCGGCTGACACGTGTGTTAGCATTCATCTATTGTGTTGACAGAATGAAATGGATTGTGTATGCATAAAAAGGCCACCATGGCTGAAGGGCGACACAGGTAACCCGCGGTAAATTTCGCGATGTTTGTAACTGACATGGCACTTGCGTGTGCCCTGGCACACGCTGTCATTCAAGCTCACTTGATTCATCTCAGGCGGTGTCGTGTATGGCTATGTGTAATCTTTAGTGTATGTTTGCTAGAATAATGACGGCATCATGTCTGTACCAACTAGTCCAGCTAAGCGCATTAACCTTTGTAAAAGCCCGCTTATAGGAAACCTTTTAACGACAGCAGTAGCAATAGCGAGAAACCGGCGACAAACCTTCAACAGCCGCGACTACATAACTAGGCGCGGTCAAGATGTGAGGGCAGCATAGGACGAGAGAGCTTTGAGGCCGTTGCGCCATTGCGCCTAAATTGTTAGCGCGCAGCTCTGAAAGCATCGCCAGGCTAGCATCTGCGTAACCGGCAGAACGAACGCACCAACTGATACATGAAAAAGCAGACGCACGTCGCTCCTCTACACCCACGCGCACTCCCGTGCTCACGCTTGTTTTTCTAGACAATGCACGCCGCAATCAGTGTAAATACATAGTCTGTCCCTGCTGGTGCACGAGCAGACTCAGCATAGGATCAGCGACCGCACAGGCTCAGCGACGGCAATGGGCAACTCCAACGAGGAAGGTGCCGTATCACCAAATGGAAAGATAGATTTCAATGGGGAAATTCAAAATTATTTTCTTCTTTCAAAACTTGTAGTGTTAAAACTCGACATGTAAGAAGAACTATTTCCTTTCAATTGACGTTTAGAGGAGATTTTTGATTGGAACACCCCATGGTGTAAATTGCGAGTCAACATAATGATGATGTTCTCAAATTTGTGATTTTTTCTCGTAAAATTTAGACACGTCAATTCTCTTAAAACGTTTTAACGTTAAATATACCTTCTGTAGAGTAAGCGTTCATTCCTCAGATATTCATATATAGCGCAATATATAAGGAAAAATTGCAAACATAGAACACTTAGCGATATTTCTAGAGGCATATATGGCAGAGAAATTGCAGAAATATTAATGGGCTTCGAACACCTTACAAAAACGCCTTTGTTTGATACCTGAACCAAATTTCATACTGACACAAGAAACGATACTCTCAGAATAATTTTGCTCACAAACCACACTGAGACTACAATGCGCGAAATTCGGAAGGCTCCCACGTGACCAAAATTTTTATTTCTTTCCAACATATTCTAGCACTTCGCTATTTTCAATGCAACAAATCCACACAATTTTTTTCGAGCACATTTGAGATGGTCGCCGAAACGGCTAGGGCGTTTGGCGTGGAATGACCCAACAGCAAGTGGAGTGAACCCATGACAAAAGTATATCTGCTAGTGCCAGAAAAAAGGACTCACTTGGCAGTGCGCTGTAGTTTATTACGAAAAGCATTCCTCTCAACGACAGACATCAATAAGGATGTCTAAGGTCAGCCTTCGCATTTCTCCCGGCTCAGGCACGCCACTTTTCTAAATGCACGCAAGTAGCGGGGGTCTCGGATAACGGATTAGCATCAAACAAAAACAGCCATTCTCGCACTGATCTTCCAAATTTACATCTGGTGGGCACTGAATGGATAAAAATCACAGCATATCCACGAGGTGAGTGACAATGAGGTGGGCGCAGCTCCGGAGGTTATGGGTGATACTGTTAATCCTCCGAGAAGTTCGAACCGCGTGTCGGCTCCTTGAATGTGAGACCGCTGGCGCCGCTTGGTCACCGCTTCCCGCGCACGAGCACCATCAAGGTCTGCCAGGCGCCGCGCTCGCTTCGCCGCCGCTTCTCGGGCTCGCCTTTCGGGGTCCGCTGCTCGGAGTGCACGTTGCGCCGCGGCGTCATTGTCGCGCACCATCTAGGGATCCGCCAGGCGCCGCGCTCATTTCGCCGCCGCTTCCCGGGCTCGCACCGCGGGATCCTGCCGACGAGCACGAGCCGCCGCGGCCCTCCGCGCCCGCCGCTCCGCATCGTCCATGCCCCACCAACGATCCGACACGTGCGGCGACGATCCAGGAGACTGAGAGGCACTCGTTCCCCGCGCACCCAGGCACAGCCCGCGCAGCAGCCAATCGGAGAGTAGCGGCACCTCCACCGCTCTCTAGTGGCGATTCACACAAGCGCACCATTGCACACACTTCTATTGGACCAACGCCATCTAGGAAATGAGACGAGAAATGGTGATGACGACACAGATTGTGTACAGCGCCATCTAGAATATCATCACGCAACTGCAGTTTGTAAGTACTTCTATGAGACAGCGCCATCTATTATACTGTTCGGGAGATACTGCCGGTTACGCCTTACGCCGGACGCGTGACAAGGTTAGACTAAGAGGAGCTTCGCCCCTAAAAAAACATAATAATGTGAATCATATTGTCACATAGGTGTTTGTGCTACTCTGGACTAGAGGACACTACTAGGCGAAGAAGTTGAACTATCTCGGGTTTAGATCGATGGTATTGTACTCGTCATAGCGCGTCAACGTTTACATACTGCGAATCTACGCGTAACATTTTGGTGGAGGTGCTGCGTATCGATTCCAGTACCTCCATAATGTGCCGTAAAATTTGCGGCACATTATCTACGGCACTGGACAGTGGCTTCAAAAGGCTTTTGTTTTAAAGCTTGCCCTGCATCGAAGCTTTATTTTTGTTTTAAATGCGAATAATTTCTTAGCGAACTTCTGCGACTTTGAGCGTATCTATCTATCTATCTATCTATCTATCTATCTATCTATCTATCTATCTATCTATCTATCTATCTATCCAGCCGCCTACGACTTCGTGCTCTCCTGGCCGTTTCGTTAAAGATATGTATACCAAAATTGGTATGGCATAACATGACTGCATGACGAACATGAATGACCGGTCATAACATGTAAATCATTACATGCATGTTATGAGTGGCATGATTTACATGCCATGGTGTTGGTGCTCTTCCGGTCGTTTCGTTAACTTGACGTATATTAAAATTGGTATGACGTGACAAGAGTGCATGACAAACATAAGTCACAGGCCCTTTCATGCAAATCATGACACGCATGTCATGTACAGCGTGATTTACATGACATGGACTCGGGGCGCTTGCGGCCGTTTAATAAGATAGATATATACCAAAATTGATACGACGAGACATTTCTGTATGACGAACATAAATGACAAGTGGTAACATGAAACTTATGGCATGTATGTAATTTACTCCATGACATACATGCCCCGCTCATGGTGGGCTTGCGACCGTTTCGCTATCTTGACATGTACCAAATTTGGTATTCCATGACGTGACTGTATGAAGAACATAAACCACAGGTGGTAACATGACAACCAGGACATGCATGTCATGTACAGCATGATTTACATGTCATGCTCATGGTCCACTCGCGGCCCTTTTCGCTAGCGTGATCCACATCAAAATTCATCCACATAAATGACAGGTGGTAACACGACAATGATGACATTAATGTCATGTAGGGCATGATTTACAAGCCACGCTCATGGTGCGCTAGCGGCCGGTTTGCTAGTTTGTAGTACCCCAAAATTGGTATTTCGTGACGTGACTGTATGATGACCATAAATGGCAGGTGGTATCATGAACATTATGATATGTATGTCATGTAGGCCCTGATTTACATGTCATGCTCATGGTGCGATCGCGGCTGTTTAGCTGGCTTGATATACACCAAAATATGTATTGCTTGACGTGACTACGACGAACATAAATGACAGGTGGTAACATACAAATCTGATATTTATGTCGTGTAGAGCATGATTTAAAAGCCACGCTCATGATGCGCTTGGGGCCGTTTCATCATGACATGCATTTCATGAACAGCATAATTTACATGCCACGCTCATGGTGTGCTCGCGGCCGGTTCACTAGCTTGGTATACCCCAAAATTGGTATTTCGTGACGTGACTGTGTGACGAACATAAATGACAGTTCGTAACGTGAAAATTATGGCATGCATGTCGGGAGGGCTTGATTTACATGCCACGCTCATGGTCTGCTCGCGAATGTTTCGCTAGCTTGACATGCACCAATACTGATATTGGGCACCGCGATTGTATGATGAGCGCTTATGGCAAGTGGTGACATGACAATGATGACATGCATTTTCTGTACAGCATGATTTACATGCCACACTCATGGTGCGCTCGCGGCTGTTTCTCTAGCTTGATATGCACCAAAACTGGTATTGTGTGACGTGACTGTACGACGAACATGAATGACAGGTCTATCATTGTGTATACCAGAATATACGTTTCATTGTATAAAAACATTTTACATGCATGCATGCATGACAAACATGGGATACATAGTGAACTAGATGTCATGACGTGAATGATAGCGTCAATGACGTGAATAGCGGATCACCAGACAGGCGTACGGCACCAAGAACATGGGCAGCACAGAAACCTTTCAGACATATTGTACAGTTGTACAAAGGGCCGCAGGACGCCGGCGCTATTCACACTATTGGCACTTACAGCTCCAGTTACCTGGTGATTAGCAGCAGCATACAAAGGATTTTATGGAAGCTTAGACAAGGAAAACAAATATATCTAAGTGAAATAGAAAAGCGGTTCCGTATCAAACACAGCGAATAAGTATAGAAACACGATACATACGGCCACCCCAAGAAATAGCGATATATTTAGAAGCTAATAATATGATTCAGTATAATTGTTGCGTACGGCGTCGCAAAAGCACGATATGATTATGAGAGGCGCTGTAAGCGAGGGCTCCGGAAATTTCAACCACCTGGGGTTCCTATACCTAGCACAGTAGTCAAGCATAATCCTATAGTAGCACAGTAGTCAAGCATAATCGCTGGACCATCGCGGCGACTAACTCCTATTAGGTAGGACAATTAGGCATTTAAGGTAAGACCATAGAAAATTCAGTGCCTCTGGAAAATAGCCTAAAAAGGCTCGTCGCGACGCTCATGAGAAAAATGTAGCATTTAGTTTCTCGAATCCCTTTGCTGACAACTTTAAGATGGTTATTATAATGAATACTCAATTTCGCTTGTTTAGTTAGCAGTAAGCAGAATTTGTTACTGTATATTCTAGGCACGCCCGGATCATTATGTATTTGTTCTCAACATTGCCTTTGCATGACAGTAAGTTCAAGTGGAATATAAGCATGTAAACAGTACCACAAATAACGCAGACAGTTCAAAAGTAAGAATAAGACAAAGAGCTTACCTTGGCAGCACGTTAAAAGGCATGTTGCATCAAGTAGACCGAAAAAGAAAAAAAAAATATAGAGACATAGGTAATCTAAGGGATGGAAAAGAACGAAAAGAAGGACAGCTAAGAAAGAACTTGTGCTTATGATTTTAAACACAGGGTTATGATTTTAATTTTTGTACTTATGATCTTGTGCTTACAATTTTTTGATGATTTTGTGCTTCGGATTTTCATTATGATTTTAGAAGCTCTTTGAATAAAGAAGAGACGTACGCCATGATAGCTTCGGCTAGGTGGATCCCTGTTCTGTTAGATCCAGCATCAGTACCGGTGCACGGTGATATAGCTGTTAGAATGTTATTTCTATATAAGTCAATCTCATTCCATGTAAGCCAAACTTACACCCGCGAAATCCTTCAAATTGCCGATGTGTGAAAGCCAAGATAGAAAAAGGAACCCCCATTCTTGCATCATTCAAACTTCGTAATGAAAGCACCACGCAAGATAAAAATTGACAGCGACATTACAGCGGCATCAGGAGGTGTGCGAAAGACGCCGCACGCATTGGAGTACGCGGCACACGAAAAGGCTAAGTGCCAAGCGTCATGACACTTACACACCTAAAAAGAAAAGAAAAAACTACGAAATAAAATTTCGGCTGGGCATAGACGTTCGCGCACTTGTCTGTCGAGACGATGCGAGCGCCACGACGCGACTCTGCTCCACCAATAGGGACGCTCAGAGCTCTTCGCCTATCCTCGCCTGAAAACTCTGGCGCAAAAGTAAAATAATATGTCACTGCCTTTAGTGTTCTTCTGGTGACAGTAGCAGCAGTACCAGCTTGAGAAGCGGGTTCAGCCAACGTTTATTGTTTCGCCCGGTGGTGGTGTGATCGCAGTATCTTGTATCTTAAGATACACCATACATTCTTCAATGTATCGGAAATACAGGTACTGATACACGTCTTGCGAGACGTATCGCGATACAGATACAAGATACCCAAATACTATCTAAGATATATGTATCTTCGATACCGCTCAGCACTGTCCTCGCCGTATACGACCATCGCGAGGAGCTTGAGGAAGTTGTATCAAATAGATCTCTATGGCATTCCTACGCTCATGGTATCATCAGGAGTCATACTTCACTCGATGACATCTAAATACAGCAGTAACGTCAACCATGCATTAGATTTCATATAAACCATAGCACTCGTTCAACTGGCAGTCGTATAGAAGCGTACTCCACCGTGCGGCTGTAGATTTTCCGCGAAGTTTCTAAGCGCATTCTCCATGTGGCCAAATAAATTGGTGGGCGAGATACTAGACGAAGACAGCGCCCCATGTATTACGGCTGTCAGCCATTGTACAGCCACGCAGCGGGTGCCGTGCACACAGAGCAGTCGGCCGTAAAAAAATCGCTCGTTTTGGAAAACTTGAACACAGCGAATTCTCCGTTTACTTTAGGCAACTACTGCGAGAGAAATCAACACTACCAATATGAATTTTGAAAGCATTTCTGGGAAACTCTCATCGGCTGCTATGAGCGCTTTAGTGACCTTCAACCAAAAGAACGGCGTCCATATAGTTTACAATGTAAGTATTCTTTGAAAGTGTAAAGGATAGCACGTGTAACAAACGACTGGAACTCACGAGCAACCAGTTGTCGAACGAAGCATGTGGTCGTATGGGTGATAGAATAAAACCGTTATTTTTCCCAAGTAACTAGCGCATTGTTTCCAAGCACTGGCCGCCGGATTTTTCTGTGCGATTAATTGGCCGACAAGTGCATGTACCACTGAATGCAGAATCATTGCGCAGAAGTGGCTAAAGCGCCGGAAATCTTTGCGAGGGGAAGCTTAAGTCGACGACTGGTCGCTTCGCGCGTCTGGAACAAAATTAGTGCGCCCAACCAGCTGACGTTCGACAAGTTTGGTTGGTGGTGCCGCTGGCATATGTAGCGGACGAGAACAGTATGACGAAATCTGTAAATAGACCTATCCACGATATTAGGCCGGTCGTGATGTTTTTGGCACAGAGAACTACCACGCGTCCACACCGCCCCCTGCCCACGATAGAACTCATTGACTTCTCCCTGGGGCTTTTCTAGTTATCAGCGTTACTACAGGCACGCTCGACGCCTTCTTCGGCCTACTTTGGCTGGTCCGCACGCGGAGCGGATAAAGAATGCCGTAACACTTAAGTAACGTCTACATATTTATTTGCTCTTTTGTCTTACCCCTTTCCACTCTTGATCTATCGCGCAGTGTGTTTTAATGTGTTCGTAATTTTGTGTATCTGGACGCCTCGTTGTTGTTATTGTTGTTGAATGAACTTTATTGTGGTCCAGAAAACACGGTGTCGCGCATTTCTCCTGCATCCCTGCTTGCTTCTTCTTTACCAACTGCAAGAAAATGCTTACCCTTGAGATTCACAAGCAAACATCTGGGTCCACCCTTTGAGCACATCGGTCTTCCTCGACATCGCCATACGTGCGCCCAGGATGGGTTCACCGGCAAATCGCACAATTGAGAAATGTACTGTCTTGATGCTTCTGAGGTCGTTGCAGGCTTAAGCGCCAAGTGGAAGTCTGTGAGATTGGTAGGAAACCGTTTATGCGCAGCGGGGCTCAGCGACAGGACAATACCTGGGGTGTGGCTAGATTTCGTGGCAACAATGGATTTCGAAATATGTTATGCTTTAATATCCTATAAGGAAATTGAAACTGAACGCTTGAGACTTCCAATATGGTATATCACGATGCATGTCATACCTAATAGAACTTACTCAAGAAGCACTTCACAATGGATAAAACAGCAACTGACCACACCCTCTAAATTATTGCTATGCTCGTCCTCTATTGCAATATTAGGTAAGTGCAGCAACTGCAGAAATTCCCCACACATGGTACAATGGTAACAGGTCCTCTCATGGCCATGCGACGTCTTCGCGAACAAGCACATCCGAATCTGGCGCCCAACGTGGAGCTGATGACGGCCCAGTATTAACGCGATAGCGTTATCGAGCTCGTTTCGCAGAAATACCGCCGTCGGTGTCTGCGTCGCTACGTAGCTTGTAAGCGAAAATCGTCCGTGACCGAAAAATTGAGAAACCACGGTAAAAATTTAAAACAGCTGTAGCGAAGCCTACACAGCGCTTACTTAAACACTAGACCAAGGAAGAAGAGACACACACGGCGCTGACTTGCAACTGGTTTAATGAAAAAACAACATGTACTTTTCAAGGCGAGCGCGCACGCTCATTGTCAAAGAGGTGGTTTGACAAGTTATTTATCTTTGACAATGAGCATGCGCGCTCGCCTTGAAATCGGCGCCGTGTGTGTCTCTTCTTCCTTCGTCTTGTGTTTAAGTAAGCGCTGTTTTACATTTTTACCATGGAACCTCACCAACTCGCCCAACTTGCGTGTCTTCTTAAATTGAGAAAGGTGCAAATAAAATCAACAGTAAAAAATCTTTGGTCCCATTGAGGATCAAACCCGGGCCGTTTGTGTGGCAAGCAGGTGTTCTACCACAAAGCCACGATGTTACTTGCAACTGCTTCGGGAAAAAACACTACATAAATGCCATGTAGTGGAAGGAGTCTACTTAATGCATTTTGTTCGGCAGGTGTCACGACGAAAATGAGCCCACTCGGCGATTTGTAGGCGCATTGGCGAGGCCGTCAAACTAGGTTTTTGCGCGACGCCATGCTTCGAAAAAAGCCGGGGCAGTGCACCATCGCCACTAAAAACACACACGAACTTTCAAACAGCTACAAAAATGGACAACTATGCCCATCTTGCGGAAAACATGTCAAGCCAACGCCTCCTTTCAAGAGGAGGCGTTGATCAAGCAAACAGCAAACATTAGATAAGGTGCTGCCATCTGTGAGGCATTGTGAGAAATATGTCTCGACTCTAGCACAGGGAAGGGCTCTGGATCGAAAACCTGTACCATTACTATAGATACATAGCGCGTGCGCGCGTGGGTGTCTGTGTGCATGTGTGTGTAACAATACACATTAATAAGTATGCACTTATCCCAGTAAACCATGAATGTCCAGTGGATATCCATAGAATGCTAGTCTCGGGATATTCAGTACATCTTCTGGATATCTACATTTCTCCACATGACATTTCACGGATGTACAATAGATCATCCAAAATGCACCCAGATCACGCTCTCAGTACGTTGTATGGATATTAAGGCTGGATGTTCTGTACATTTAAAAGATGTTTTCCGAATAGGCAGCACACAAAAGGGCAACAAATATGCACACATAAAAGAGGCAAACACAAGCGCTGACAGCGCTTGTGTTTGAGTCTTATGTGTGCGTATTTGTTGCCCTTTTGTGCGCTGCCTATTCGAAAATCATGGCTCACCAACTAGCCCATCAGTACATATTAAAAGATGTTCATTCCTTAAACTCGCATCCACATGACGTCTAGCGGCTTGTGAGGTGCACTAATTATGGCTCTCAAAAACGAACGCTCGACAGACTGTAGGCCACAATACTTTTCGCTCACTTGAGTGCTCGCTATATGTACTGTTGTAACCTGAAAGTAACTGTTGCGAATCACTATTTTGTAAATTTTAGTATTTATGATTTTGGAAGTAGGTGTAGGTGTCTCGGCATAAAAGAGCAGTTGTATTGTACTGGTTCTTGGATGTGGGCGCGAAAAGACAAGGACGAAGGGAGGAAGACACGTTTGTTGTCAGTAGCGCCAGTGTGTGTGTCTTCCTCCCTTCGTCCTTGTCTTTTCGCGCCCACATCCAAGAACCATGACAGACCAACAAGCCCGCATCGCTACCTTCGTGTATTGTACTGCCTTCTATGGAGAGCGCGCTGCATACCTCACATTGTTACTTTTAGGTATATAACACATCTGATAACACATCAAATGTGCAATACTCTTCTCAGGCTATTGCAATGTTTTGTTACACACAATGAGTACAATGCATTGCCCTGAAAGATTACTGCACATACAATCATAAGAGTGTTTCAATACTGGTGAAATGACAAGAGAATGAAGTGAGTCGAAAGCAACAAGGCAGTATCACAAAAGTTTATATGAGCAAAGCAATGCTGTAAACCATAGGAGTACTCTCAACGTGTAAGAACACAGGCTAAATGTCTAGAGAACGCAGATACACTCAAAAGAAATGAGGCGGTGTGATAAAAGTGAACTGTGCACCAGCTGAAGACTAAAACCGAAACTGTCCACCAGCAGTCCCAACATAAGTCCAGAAAAAACAAACTGCCTGCCAGCACTCTCAACGTAAGTCCAGACAGGCTCCTCGGCCGAATGAGTGTGGTCTTGTGGGTCACAGGAGGGGCTACTTGATATGCTCAGTCCGATCGCTGTGTGCCTGGATTCAAGTAGAAAGGAAGGTAAAAAAAAATAAAGCCGGTACAGTAAAGGAATCGAGAGTTCATGAAACTGCTTGAACCAGAGAAACTTGTCGCATTGCTCTTTCTATTTTATGCCTTAAAATGGCTATCTTGCAAAACACATCAATGAAGCCCCAATTCTATGACTTTGAGAGGGCACCCAAATCTATCGTAAATTGAAAAAGTATTAAGATACGCAGAGACTGTCGGTCTTTCCCCCAAAAAATGTGACATGAAGGCGCACTGCTTCAAGAAAAGTAGATTAAATTCTTTAAAAAAACATGACACCTAAGTAATTAACTGGAGGAGGTGAAAGTTAATTATTATCCAATGTAATATGTCTTTTCTCCAGGATAAAATGAGTCAGGGCATTAACTGCAGTGAAGAGTCAAGTACAAAGCTGAAACCTGCTACAAACGGCCTTCCATCAAGGGTGTCAAGTATGGTGTCATCATCATTAAATGGTGACGGAGAACATTTCTTGAAAGCTTGAGAACATTCATACTGGACACGACTAAGCATTGTGTGTGATGCATTAGTTCCCAATCAGGTGCAAACAATGAAGCGCTGCTTTTATTAAAACTGCTAACATGAAAGGAAAGGTGTCAATTATGCACTAAATACGGCTACAAACGCTGTAATATATATATATATATATAGGACAGACGATTACTTTTAGGGCTCGTTTTCTCTGCGAGACTATATATATATATATATACATATATATATATATATATATATATATATATATAATATATATAATATATATATATATATATATATATATATATATATATATATATAATATATATATATATATATATATATATATATATATTTCCAAATACTAGCTTTCACACAACCTCGATGAGGTCCGTGTAGATTGTTTAGGTAACAGCCTTTGAATAAGCATGCGATCAAGCAGTATTCAGGAGCGAATTAAGGAACTGGATCACTGACTGCAATGAACTGCAAGAGAATTTCCCCATTCTATGAAGGCAAACTGTACTTTTCCCATTTTCTAATTTTCAATATAGGTGCTAATCAGTTCACCTAGCCGGTATCGCTACTTTGCAGGGGACCCGCAACACTTTTTGAGCATGGTCAGAAAGCGCTGCCAATAGGTAGTCGAGGCTCCCGAGAACCCACAAGCCAAATATTATATCGCAGCACGAGCCCTGGATTGTACAATAAATTCTCAGTCACCTAAACATTGCTCCCTCTTCTCTCGACAAATGATGTGTTAGTCCACAAATCATAGCGTGTATGTGCACAGTTCCGCCATTGGCTGATTTGAGCATGGCGCTTATTCCAACTAAGCTTTGGCATGCTAGGGAAAGAGAGAACAAGCAAGCGCACACAGCTAAACAAATAAAAACAGAACTACAGCTGCGACATACCACGAAAAACAACGCTAACAAATGCACAGTACTACAAAAGGACAGGCTAAACTAAGCTTATCATGGCTACTCTGGCAGCTACAAACCATTACATCAAGGAAACGAAGCAGAAGTAATGATGTCGATATCACCGAGGCATGCACGGCGATACAGAACTGTGCGTTTGGGAAAACGCGACTGCGAAAATAAACAAAAACCTTTATTCACGCATTACACAACGGCCTTATTCACTAAAGGAAACCGTAAGAGAACGTACCTTTGCTGGCCAATGGCCCACTGCCGGGGCGGACAGGGTTCTTGCTGTACGCGACACAGTACTCAACAGTGGTCTACGTCCATGCCAGACGACACGGTATGAACTATGGGTTTAGGAACACGCAACTGCGAAAAGAAACAAAAACCTCCATTCACGCATTACACAACGACCTTATTCACTAAAGGAAAGCATAAGAGAGCGTAAGTAGTACGTACCTTTGCTGGCCAATGGCCCACTGCCGAGGCGACCGGAGTTCAGAAACTCTTCTACTGTTCTTGTTCCACGCGACACAGCCAGAGAACATCCACCACACAACACCCAACAGCGGTCAACGTAAGTGCACATACGTCAGATAAAAAGCGGCGGACAAACGTCGCTGCTGGCAGCGTTGGCCCTGGCAGGACCAAACCTCAAGACCCAACCACGACTGGTCCAAACAAACATGTACGCAATGTGCGTACATGTGCGAAAGGAAACGTGATGGCGATGGCGGTGATGGGGACGACGTCGACGCGTGTCACAACCATGGTCACAACTTAGGCAAAGATTATGTACAAATTCATGCTTTATATTGCCGCTCATTGTAATTTAGAAGTAACTGTACTAAGTTTTTACAAACGTAATGATTTTTTTGTACAAATCATGGCGGCCATGACGTATTTTGCGTTGCAAACGGAAGTAAGCATAGCCTTTGAGACTTAAAATGTAGGCTTCAAGATGTGGGCCGGGATCAACAAATATCACTCTCCCGTTAGAACGGGCGTCCGTGGATGGCCAGATAACATCACAAAAATAACACAAATAAAATGCACCGATGGTACAGTGTGCACAACTCATACCGTACCGACAGACACGGCGCCTTGCGGCGCAGAGCGGCAACCACGGTGCAGGGAGCATTGCCTCCGAGATTGGCAGGCGCGTGCACCGCCGGTTAATGTCGGAGGCCACGCAGAAAGGAAAACCAAAAAGGGACGGGAAAAAAAAACCGCGAGCCGCTTAGAGGTGGGGGAACACGCAGCGCGCGCCTTTGGCAGCGTTGAGGAGCAGACGACAGCGGTGTTTTCATCAGCAAACGCCCAATTTATTCCGTTCTTTTTCTTTCTCTTTTGTTGCATCCGTTTCTGCGAGCTAACGCGAGGAATCAATGCCAGACTTCAGTGGATGCGCCGATTTAGTGTCGTTGAAACATTCGTTGATTATTTCTAATCCCTTGAAGGTCGGTGTTTTGTGAAAAATAAGCACAAATGTGCACCGTCTGTCACTGACGTCCAAAATGCGTCCATCGTTCACACAGCGTACATGTGCATTGTACGTCCGTTACAATAAGCCTTTGTATATCTTTTAGACGTCCACATTGCGCAAAGCGAAAATTGGACATCTTTCAGACGCAAATAAGACATCTTCTTTCGTCCTAGATGTTTGGATTATACCGCTACGTACCATGGACATTCGTGGTTTACTGGGTAGTGGTTGAAGTGCGCACTAGGGGCCGGATTTCGCTATCGCGTTCAACTCTTAAAGGCGAAGCTTAAGGGTCCCCAATTTTTCATTCATCTGTTCCGCGAGATGCGACCAGCGCGGCGAGGAACTAGCAAACCAGGACACAGAAGCCACTATTTCAAAACGCTCTAATATTCACCCCATTCTCGCAACTCTTGTCCGAAGTAACAAGACGGGAGAAACAAAAACATGGCTGATCGCTCCCTTATAGAAATCGGTATACCACGAAAGTGAAACATGTCTTCACAGAGGCAGTTCAGCGTTTACTTTTCGTTGTTTCACTGCAACGGCGAAGCAATGAATATAGCAAGAAATTGGAATGTCACGCGAAGAACAGCAAGCAGCTCGAAATTTGCAGCGTGCTGCTCAAGCACAAAGTACGAATGAAAAGAACACACGCAGGACGAAGAAAGGGAAAAAGACAATCACCCATTTGTAGCACGAAGCCACAAGGAAATCCAGACGGATTTGTCAGAAATAAAGCCTCTCAGTTGGCGAAAAATTCGTGCTGGTCCGGGAATCGAACCCGGGACCAACGCCTATCCGGGGCGCTCACTCTACCAATTGAGCTAACCAGGAAGCTAACAATTGGCAGCGCGAGGGCGAATACACCAACAACTCGAAGCAACTGGACACGTATTGTGTATGGATTTCCTTGTGGCTTCGTGCTACAAATGGGTGGTTGTCTATTTTCCTTTTCTTGACCCTTCCACCACCTTGCGGGATTCTGCAAAACTGATTTTCAATATGTGGACACAGGACGAGCGCCAACTAACTGTCGCAGTCACTTTCTGTGTTTGAGGAGCGTGCTCCTCTAGTGAAGCGGCCGCTGCATTGAGCGAAGTGATCTTCGTGCACAAGACGTACAAACCGCCCCCCATTACGCGATAAGTGCGCGCGCAGGGTGACCACGCCCTGTAGGGCAAAGTACAGGGGGGGGGGGGGGGGCATCGCAACGAATGGGGCGACGACCTTTAAAGCACACTTCGCGCCGTCTCCCTGATGATAACGAAAACAAGTGCCTCCGAGCTCGGCGTATGCTGTAGAACGTAGGGTTTCTGGCCTAGTCGTTTCGCGCCGCGCGCAGCAGAGCGAGGCGTCGCTGGTTGTATTCCCAGCGACGGAATTTTCTTCTAGTTTTATTTTACAGCGTCATATCCACGACGGAAATAAGTCAGTCAAGTCTTGGTGGGCCCCAGCAGAAAAGCCTTTCGTGGTAAAATCAAGTGCTGGGGCAATCAATCTACGTTTGCATTTATGGAAGCACGCATTGATGTCAAAGCCCCGAAACTGACAATCAAGTCGGTATCTAAAAAAACAGCAGGAAGTAGAAGATGCAAGCTGCGATGAAAAAATCCGTAAACAGTGGGTGGGTGCGCGAGCCTTCGACGTTTCGACAAGCGGACTTGTCTTCTTCAATTCGACAATGGACTTGTCTTCTTCAAACGACATGTTCGTCTATGCTCGAGCACCCACCCCCTCTTTACGGATTTTTTAAATCAAGTCAGTATGTCACTCAAAGCATACCATTCAAAGCAGCTCTGCATGTCATGTCATTTGAATGACATGGCATGCAGAGCATGGCATTCAGACAAATTGCCTGACGGTTTAGCTTTAAAAGATATTATGTCTTGGAATCGTCAACCCTCGTTTTGTATAGCTTGTATTCCCTTACCGTGGTTGGGCTTACTGATGCGCGGCCTACTGTCGTGCGCTTCCGCAGTCCAATTAGGTTGCCGATTAAGCCTTATTGTCTCGGACGTTGGCATCTACACGGCGTTGTCGCTGTAAGAAAGCTTCGTTGTCACGCGCATTCCTAGTAGCTGTAGAACACTTTCTCCGTACCCCATAGTTAGCGTAGAGACGGCATTCCCACTGTGCAGAAACGTCATCATTCTGCAGGAGCAACGTTATGCTGCTTAGAATATAGCTTTATTTACACAATAACATTTCCTCAACCTGTATGATTCCCATCTCCTTCATTTCAAGCGTTCCTTGAGGCCATGGGCCTTGCAGTGGTAAAAAGTGCCCAGTTTCTGTAGCGCACAACATTTACTTAGGATGTCGGTGATTACTTCGGAGCGAAATGTGAAACTGTCGTCTATGGGCAACTCTCTTGGGGCTCCCTGAAGTAATGTAACTTAACAAAATGTCAGGGATGTCGGTTGCACAACTGCGCAGCGTACGTAGCATTTATGCATATTGTGCGACTTGTGCAAAGCGGCGTAGCGTGTGCCATGATCAGTAGCCACGGCTTTCAATTCAGGAAATCTATTTTCCAAAATGGATAGCCGATTCGAGATTTACACATTTTCGAAATTGTTTTCAAGAATGTGAGATACACATTATGTGGAAGTGGGAAGGTGGCATGCATTCTTTGAGAATTGCAAGAACAAAAAATTCGGCAGATCCCACGTACCGTGGGAGTCGATGTTATGCGAAGCATGCGGCTGGTGGGTGACTGTGGCGTAACTCTATTTTTCTGAGCGACACGTTACAAAATGACGCTAAAGATTTGTATAAATTTTATACGCACACATGTATGAAGAGCCGCATCTGTGTTATATAACCAGTTGCTTACGGTTGGGTAACGCTGCCAATGGCAACGTGGGTATTACCAACACCAGAAGCGGTAAGCTGATATGTAGTGCTTATACGTGTCCCGAGAACGTACGCACGTTTCAGGAACCCGTGTGCATGTGTGCAAGACGTTCTTGACAGTTCTGGAACAAAGGCATCATCACCGTGATCAGTGAGCATCAGCCGCTTGTCATGACTTGTTATAGGATCCGGTCGTGATCGTGGTGACGAGGGGTCCATGTGTAGTGAAGTATGTGGTATAGAAGATCTGTTGGAATTCGTGGATGCCTCGGTCATTTCGTCGACAAATTGTCTGTCGACAAAGCCGGCGACATGTCGGAATCTGAAGCAACCCTTTGCGTTTGTGAGGTATAGGCCATCGAGGATGGTAGGCCTGGGTAGTGCTACGTAGACCAACATCATTGGATGGTGTTTGTCGTATTCGTAGACTACCTGGGCGTATGTTGCATACGTAACCTAGTTTACAAAGCGGCTGCCAATCAATCTGGCATCATCCTCGGTCAGCATGAGGCCTTCGCCCAGACTCGTAAGAAATGAAGAGGATACTGCGTCGTTCTGGTGGACGAAGTGCACCTTACGGTGCGATGATGTGGATATTATATGTTAATTTCGTTAGCGTATTCCTCCGGGGTCAAGCAATGCTTCAATATAGCTTGCTGAATCATAGGAATACAAACGTAATATTTATTAGACTGCTATAAAGGCGGAGCCAACACTGAAACTACAGACGTTAATCTGATATGACGACTGTATCGTAGGAGCACACATCGTACGGGTATCATGTAGTGTTTATTGCTTTCTTGGAAAATTAGATAGCCAGTAACACAGCCACAATTGACGTTGCACCGCTATTACGCCTGCGTAGGCTGTTTTTCAAAACCAATTTATAGACCTGGCGTGGCTCAGTGGTAGAACACCTGATTGCCACGCCACGCAGAATGCTTGGGTTCAATTCCTGCTGGGATCGTAATTTTCATTCTTTCCATCCGTTGAGTCAACGCTGCCGATGTTGGTTTTCCTTAACGCTCTAGCATTTAAGTTACCAATGTCTGTTCTCGCCGTTCCTGGGTAGATATAAACTGTCAATCACTTGTGGCGCATACCCGTACACCGCGGCCCGTGGTAGACGGTTATGTGCCACACGTGTCTAATGGAAAGGGTTTGATGACGTACGCGACAGGATTTGAACATTATTCATGTCATGACCCGGCAATCATATTCGTCAAATCCTATTACCCTCCCATACAAATTTTGGTCTACACCAAGTTAAGGAGGCGATCATGAGAGCACCCAGACGTAGGCGGCTAGATAGATAGATAGATATATACGTAGATAGATACGTAGACAGAAACGCTCAAAGTGCCAGAGGTTCGCTATGAAATGCTTCGCATTTAATAACCTCTACATGGATGCCAGCCATTCGGATTCTTCTTTGGCACAACATGCAGCGTTGTTGCCCGAGCTGTAGATGTGGGTCAATAATGGTGACTCAGCGTATGCTCAAACAGACGTTTGGCGATGAATAGGCAAAGGCCTAACAAGCGATGAGGACGGGAAGAAACTGGGGGACCAGTTGTCGTTGTACGGTTAGTAGCTTTCTGGTAGCAAGGTTTGTTAGAGTTTCAAGTTACCCAGGACATTGGCACAGATACAGGCGCTACAAGCCAATCTACAGGGAACCAGAGCTGATTCTAGCCAAAGTTAAAAAATAATATGACTCACTCCATCACGACGCGAGCAAAGGCATGACGTTCAGTAAGGGTCATAGTTGGCCGAGTTCGTGACAGGTCATATTCACGTGTGAAGGATCGCACGGAGACAAGGCACAAAGACACTTACCCGTACCACTTCCCTAGCAACTGGCACGGGCACGGCAACCGGTGGCAGTTGTGTATGGCTCGCGTACGGTCTTGGTGGCCGTGGTGTACCTGCGGCTGGTCGCCTTCGGTGCATCAGTCTTGGCTACCAGACTACATGTGCTCGAAGCCAGCGACAACAATTACCCAATGCATTGTATCCTAGCTCACGTGGGAGTACCGGTCACTTAGCCCGCAGACGTGCTTGGAAGTGTGGAGTACCACTCCTAGGTAGAATTATGCAATGCATAGGTGACTCTGAGTTTTTGAGGCACACTTTTTAGCGACTTCTCAAGAGCTAGCCTCATCATCATTGCTTACAGGAATAGAACCAATGACGATGGAGCAGCTACTTGAGCTCTTCTGAACAAAAACAGTGCCTGATGCCCTCCATCCTATTCAGTGTACCGTCGTGTCTGGATGGTGTACCGTCGTGTTGGCACTTTCAGCATTCGCCAAGATCGGAGACGAGCAACGACGTGACCGTCACTTGAGAGACATCATTAACCGGCTGAGTGGCCCCACAACTCCTCCATCTCTCCATCTGTTTGTGCTCCAAGATGGCATCTTATATCGTCACAACATGCATCCTGACGGACCTGACCTGCTGCTGGTTATACCCACACATATGCGTCAGACTGTACTCGCACAGTTGCATGATATTCCAACCGCTGGTCATATGGGCGTCTCAAGGACCTATGACCGTGTTCGACGTCGCTTCTTTTGGCCCGGTATTTACCGCTCCGTTCGCCATTACGTTGCTTCGTGCAAGCCTTGTCAGCACCGTAAAACACCAGCCACCCTTCCAGCAGGGCGCCTTCAACCCATTGAGATACCAACCGAACCATTTTACAGGGTTGGTCTTGACCTCCTCGGCCCTTTTCCTCTATCCATCAGTGGAAAGAAGTGGATAGCTGTTGCCACAGATTACAGCACTCGGTATGCGATCACACGGGCTATCCCTACCAGTTGCGCAACCGACGTCCCTGACTTTCTGCTCGAAGACGTCATCCTTCGTCACGGCGCTCCTCGACAGCTCATTACAGACCGGGGTCTATACTTTCTATCCAAGGTAGTCCAAGACATCTTGCACTCTTGCGCTACGAAGCACAAGTTCACCACTGCGTATCACCCTCAGACAAATGGCCTAACTGAGCGGCTGAACAGAACTATAACGTGTTCGTTTCTGGAGAAATGTACACCATATACGTTTCTCCAGATCATCGTGACTGGGACGACGCTCTGTCGTTCGTAACGTTTGCCTACAACACGTCTCGGCATGATTCCGCAGGTTTCTCTTCATTTTTTCTCCTCTACGGACGAGAACCCACGCTGCCCTTCGACACGCTCCTTCCTCCCGTTCTTGATACGACATCAGAGTACGCTCGTGATACCATCGCTAGAGCTGCAGAGGCACGCGAGGTTGCCCGCCTTCGTCTTAGAACTTCGCAGGAAAAACAACGACGCATCTATGACGCCCGCCACCGCGATATCCACTTCAATCCTGGTGACATGGTCCTTCTTTGGACGCCGTCACGGCGAGTTGGCCTATGTGAGAAGCTGACTTCTCCGTACTCTGGTCTGTACCGTGTCTTGCGACAAGTCACCGACGTCACGTACGAAGTCAAACCTCTGGACACTACCATAGCGCGACCCCCTGAAATTGTTCACGTCACTCGACTCAAGCGGTATCACTCGGACCAATCAAGCACCGGGTCGGTGCTTTCGCCGCCGGGGGTGATGCTACGAAGCGCTACCGAAGATGAAGAGGGAGACGTGATGAAAGAGGACGACGTTCCCTGATTCCGCGCGGGCTTGGCTCCATCTTTTATGCCTGGCTTTGTCCTCTCTATATATCTTGTAAATAAAACCTTCAACACCTTTTTCTCCCCGTAACAATATATTATATAGCTGGTAGAATAGTGAAATGACACCAGACGTCACACAATACGAATTGTGTGACCTGGATGGTTTAAAGCTTCTCACACATGATGAAGGGCTTGGTGGAAGAAGAACGACGAAGAGATACAAGAACTCTCGTTCTTCAGAGCCACACACAACAGCAGCAACCCATGGAGTCGGCCTGGGGTTTATTGACAATAAAACCATTTTTCTACGCATCGGGTGGCTTCATTTTCTTCAAGTGTTGCCGAAACTAATCGGAGCAGTGAACTATATCAATGGCCTCAAGGTAATCGCCTTCCTACCTACGAATTCATCATACCAACCTATAGCTTTTCAACGCGAAGCCAAAACATGGAATCACTGAAGCTAAAGCGCAAAGCCGTGAGATCACAATTAACGCAGCTTATCAGCGACATAGAAGCAATGCTTATTCAAGAGAGTGTTACCGAAGAGCAGCGCTGCATTCTCGGCAAGCGCCTTAATCACCTTCATACCGACTCCAGAGCAACTGACTCCGACATTGTCTCTCTGCTCTCAACCACGGGAGCTGAGGCAGAGTTTAATCAGGTTGTCGAATATAATGATGGAGCCACAGTGAGGCCAATGAAACTTAAGTATCGAATAGGCCAACTTTAAGAGTCCCGGAACCGCAAAATACCGGCAACGTCAACCGAACCCGGGCAAAGCACGCACCAGCCCACAGTCCAACATCCGAAAATCAACCTCAGGAAGTTCGGCGGCCAATAGTTACCACCTTTTTGAAAGCAGTTCAACTAACTGATCCACAAGGACAGTGGACTCACCAACGTAGACAAATTCACCTATCTACGTTCGGTCTTGAGCGGCGACGCGGTGACCCAACGACGCTGCATTGGTGATCGCGGGACTTCCAGCAACTGCGAGCTGCTACTCTGAAGCCCTGGACATTGCAAAACATTGCTTTGCGAAGCGAGCTGTGATATTCCAGGCTCACATGCAGCGACTCATCGACATGCAACCCATTCAATCTACCAGCGACCTTTGAGGACTTCGATGCCTCTACGACACGGTGCAGTCACCGACACGCATCCTGCAGACTCTCGGAGTATCCAAAGCCACTTATTCTTCAATGCTGTATCACATCCTCCTAAAATCGCTTCCTCGAGACATAACCCTGAACTTCTGCAAGACCGTCGCATGACAAAGTTCAGAGCAAAGAGGACAAGGCGGAAGCACAGGCCTAGATGGACAGAACATCCAGAAACAGTGGAGGGAAACTAAAACGGACGCTCTCGAAGACGCGTGCAAGCTGCAGTCAGAAGCTATCGAGATATCCTCAAGTGCATCTATAAAATTACACGAAAGGGCTTCGAACAACCCACACGTCTTTGGCACGCAATCTACGCAAACGCCTGAGTCACAAGTCGAACAATTGAAAGTACCGAAAGCATTGGTACTGGTATGGCATCCTGACACAAACATATTGTTGTCTAGTATGTGAAGCGCTTCGAAATTTTTTGAGCAAAGGACTAACGTTAACCGACACCAATCTTTCACGTTACAGACGACCTCTCGTCTGGACGACCCTCTTGTAAAGCCAAATTTTTCCACAGGAAACGTGAAGCAGAACCCTTCCGACTATTGAACAAGAGGAGCATCCGGCCCTGGAACTGGACTTCTCTCGAGGACAGGACCCAGGTGGCTTACTTATGAAGAGCATGAAAGAACTGCGCAGACTTACGCGAAAACGGTTGAGATGTTACCGTATTTTTGTGATAACCCCATCGATATTAAGAAGGCCCGACTGAAAAACGTAACACTTGAGGTTCAGACATGCACCTTTAAAGAAAAAATGATTACACTAAATATTCGCAATCCGTTCTCAAAGATAAACCAAAGAGTTCTGGAAACACGTGAAAAGAAACGGTAAAGACAATGTGTTGATACCAATGCCTATTTCTGGCGATGACATCTTTCATGAAGACATTGATAAAGCTGAATGCCTCAATCGTTATTTCAGTTCTCTTTTTACGCCGCTGATAGCACCCGGAGACGGTGATCACCACCTAAAACAAATACGAACCAATAATATGGCGGATATTACCATCAGCACGACGGCATTTAAGTGTTCTTGCAAAGATTAGATAGCCCAAAAAGATGCGGTCCAGATGGCCTCACAAACGCGTTTCTTAAGCTTTGTGCGCCAACACTCCACAGGTTTAAATGCGAAGCATTTCTTAGCAATTCTTTGGCATTTTGAGCGTTTCTATCTACGTATCTATCTATTTAGTCGCCTACGTCAAGGTGCTCTCATGATCGCCTCTCTACCTTGGCGTAGACCAACATTCGAATGGGAGGGTAAGAGAATTTCATAAATATAACTGTCGGGTCATGAGATGAATGACGTGAAAATCATGTCACCTACGTTGTCAAGCCCTTTCCTCCAGACACGTGTGGCACATACCCGTTTACCAAGGGCCGAAGGTGTACGGATATGCGCCACAGATGATTGACAGTTTATATCTATCCAGGAACGGCGAGAACAGACATTGCTAATTGAAATGCGAGAGCGCTAAGAAAAACTGGACATCGGTAGCGTTGACCCGACGAATGGAAAGAATAAGATCCAAAGAGGAATCGAACACAAGCATTCTGCGTGGCAATCAGGCATTTTGCCACAAAGCCACGCCAGGTCTTAAAACTGGTTCGGAAAAACGGCCTATGCAGGCGTAATGTCGGTGCAACGTCAACTGTGGTTGTGCTGCTGGATATCTAATTTTACAAGAAAGCAGCTGTCATATCAGATTAACGAGTGTACTTCTAGTGTTGGCTCCGCTTTTATAACAGTGTAATAAACATTACATTCCTATTCCTATAATTCAGCAAGCTACATTTAAGCATTGCTCTCTATCACATTACCTGCGGCTGCTCTAAACACCGCCCACACCTGGCACACACAGGCACGATACCAACACACACGTTGGAGCAGTGGGAGGCGCGACTGTCCAGCTCAGACCTGACCGATCAGCAAGCGCTGATCGACCAGGTTGAACGGGCGGCCAAGGCCAGTGGGGCCCTCGACTAGGGCTCCCCCCAAAAGAATTTTTTTATTTTAAATAAAGTTTATCACTCTCTCTCTCTCTCGACCCCGGAGGAATAAATTAACGAAAATTACTTATGATATTGTTGATGAGGTGTATACCAAAACTGGTATGGCATAACATGACTGTATGACGAACATAAATGACTGGTCATAACATGAAAATCATGACATGCCTGTCATGTACAGCATTATTTACATGGCACAGTTTCTGTTCTCTTGCGGCTGTTTCGTTAATTTGATATATACCGAATGTGGCATGGCTTGACAAGAGTGTATGGCGAACATAAATAACAGGAGTTTATATGAAAATAATGACACACATGTCATGTACAGCATGACTTATGAGCCACGCTCATGGTGCGCTGGCGGACGTTTCGCTAGCTTGATACACACCAAAACTGGTATTGCGCGACATGATTGTGTGACGAACATAAATAGCAGAAATTAACATGAAAATCATGACAGACACGTCATGTACAGCATGACTTACGGGCCACGCTCATGGTGCACTGGCCGACGTTTCGCTAGTTGATATACACCAAAATTGGCATTGCGTGATGTGACTGTGTGATGAATGTAAATAATAGGAGTTAACATGAAAAACATGAAAATCATGACACACGTGTCATGTAGAGCATGACTTACGTGCCACGCTCATGGTGCGCTCACGGCAGTTTTGTTAGCTGGATATACACCAAAATCAGTATGTCATGCCGTGAGTGCGCGTCGAATATAAATAGCAGATCATGAATCATATATATATATATATATATTATATATATATATATATATATATATATATATATATATATATATATATATATATATATATATATATATGCATGTATATATAGTGATAAACATGTGAAACATGTGATATATAGTGAACTTGATGTCAATGACAAACGATGACCTCAATGACAAACAAGACGATATATGCAGCTCTTTCCTGGCCGCTTCGCATTACATCGATTCCTACATTGCGTGGGATCTGCCGGCTTTTTTATTTTGCTTTCTTCGGTACGAACACAGAGCTAAGAGTTACGGAGCTGTACGGTAGACGAAGCTGTTTGTTCGCTAGATCATCGCACTCGTCTTTCCGCTGATTGCGGACCCTCATGTACTGCTCGTGTGCGGGCCCTCGTATGCTGTTTGTGTGCATCCAGTAATGCACACCTCTGTGGCATGCGGAGGAATATTATAAAGATATTTCAATGAACGCACTTGTATAGCGTTATTATAGAATCAGCACGGCAATACTAAATCCGCGCGATAGATTACGACCACAAGGCATTATAAACAACCAGTGTGCAGTAAAATAGCATTACTCCGGCCTCTTTGTATACAGTTGAAACGCGCAATCAGTATTTTTCCTTTGGTTTGCGGCCCACGGCCCATGCACATGTCTATGCCTTGTTTATTTAAAAAAAAACAAAAACTACGACACGAGCGATTGCAAGGGGTGCACAGATACCTGTGACTAAAGAAATAAGCCGAAAAAAAAACAGCACAGCGTGTTGCGCAGGTCGCGCAGAAACAACGTGGTGTCGATATCTGACGAGTGTTAATGACGCGTGTATATAATCGCAGTGGGAAACACAATGTATATGTCTTGCAGTTCAAGGTTCTCTTAGAAGTTTGACAGTCACATCTCATCTGCAACGAACACTTTTCCTGAACGCCTACCCCAGATCGCAAGCGCAGGCCACTAGAGCACAGCAATTCGGCTTTGCGAAGCGGTGCGCCTCCATCCGATCGAGCCACCTCGCCGACCATTCCAGCAAATCGGTATGGACCTACTGGGGCCGTTCCCTACGTCGACCTGCGGAAATAAATGGATCATCGTCGCTACCGACTACCTCACCCGCTACGCCGATACGAGGGCCTTACCTAGAGGCAGTGCCGCCGAGGTAGCGAAGTGCTTCGTTGAAGACGTCATCCTGCGTCATGGCGCACCAGAGGTCCTTATCACCAACAGAGGTACGGCCTTCACTGCGGAGCTAGCTCAGGCGATCCTGAGATACTGAGAGACAATCCACTGCAGGATCACCGCCAAGCATCCTCAGACCAATGGCCTCACCGAGCGTCTAAACAAGACCATCGCCGACATGTTGGCCATGTACGTCGACGTCGAGCACAAGACATGGAATGCCATCCTTCCGTAGGTTACGTTCGCACCGTATCCACAGTGGCCGCTTGACGTCGCCGTCTACTGACTACCACTGAATGGACAACTCGACGTCCGTCGCGTTCGCTGTCGCCTGAACGCTACCGGCCCCCTCAGCGACGACATCAGTACAACGGCCTTAACTGGAGCCGTTCTGCTAGCCCATATCTGAAAACTGAGGGCAGCAACCGATGAAGTTGCGGTTGCTGTATGACGAAATACCCAAGATCCTTCACTGCCAACGCCACGACGAATCCTTCAGAACACGCTGCAAGCCAGACGGAACCCTGACGACGAAACTTCGCGGCCTGAGTACCTGAGAATGCTATGCAGAAGCAGTGGACCATGCCGAGGTAGCCGTGACCCGATGCCGTAACTTAACCGGAACACAAAACGACGGACTAGCGACCTCGACGTATTATTCGACGACCGCAATATCACAGCTCTCGTCGACACTGGAGCCGACTATTCCATCCTGTGTGGACCGGTCGCCACAAAATTCCGATGCAGTGACCATAGAATGGTAAGATCTAGAATTCAACTTGACTTGAGGAAGGAACAGCAGAAACTGATAACGCAAGAAGCCGATTAATGAACTAGCTCTCAGAGGGAATGTACAGGAATTTGGAGTTTCACTTCAGAATAGGTACGCGGCTTTAACCGAAGAAACCGACCTTAGCGTTGATGCAATGAATGATAATCTGACTAGTATCATTAAGGAGTGTGCAGTGGAAGTCGGGGGTACAGTCGTTAGACAGGACACTGGTTAGCTATCCCAAGAGACGAAAAACCTCATTAAGAAACGTCAAGCCAGGAAAAGCCTCAAATGCAACAGAAAAAAATAGAGCTGGCAGAGCTTTCGAAGTTAATCAATAGGCGGAAAGTAGCCGGCATAAGAAAGTATATTATGGAGAGAATTGAGCATGCTCTAAAGAACGGAAGAAGCCTCAAAGCTATGAAGACAAAACTGTGCATAGGCAAAAATCAGATGTATGCATTAAGGGACAAGGAAGGCAAGGTCACAACCAATATGGATAGAATAGTTGAGGTAGCGGAAGAGTTCCACAGAGATCTGTACAGCAGCAGAGCCAGTCAAGATGATAACGTAAGAATCAGTATTAGCCCAGAAGAATCTGACATCCCACCAATATTGACAGGAAAAGTAAAGAAAGCCCTAAAGGGAATGCAAAGAGGCAAAGCCGCTGGTGAGAATCAGGTAACATCAGACATGTTGAAAGACGGTGGAGAGATTATGTTAGAAAAACTGGCCACCCTGTATACGAAGTGTCCCTCGATGGGGAGGATACCAGAATCTTGGAAGAATGCCAACATCATCTTGATCCATAAGAAAGGGGATGTCAATGACCTGAAAAATTACAGGCCCATCGGCTTACTGTCCGTTGTCCACTCGCTATTTACAAAAGTAATTGCGAACAGAATAATTACAACGTTAGAGTTCAATCAACCAAAGGACCAGGCAGGATTTCGTACAGGCTTCTAAACAATAGACCATATTCATACTATCAATCAGGTGATAGAGAAATGCGCGGAATACAACCAACCCCTATACATAGCCTTCATAGATTACGAGAAGGCATTTGATTCGGTGGAGACATCAGCAGTCATGCAGGCACTGCGGAACCAGGGCGTCGAGGAAGTCTATGTAAACACAATGCAAGAAATCTACAGCGGATCCAGAGCCACTGTAGTCCTCCATAAAGAAAGCGACAGAATCCCAATAAAGAAGGGCGTACGGCAGGGAGACACGATCTCTCCAATGCTGTTCACCGCGTGTTTACAGGAGGTTTTCAGGGCCCTCGATTGGGAAGAATTAGGGATAAGAGTTAATGGACAGTATCTCAGTAACCTGCGATTCGCTAATGACATTGCAGTGATGAGTAACGCGGGAGACGAATTACAGCTCATGATTACTGAACTGTATACGGAAAGTAGAAGAGTAGGTCTGAAAATTAATATGCATAAAACTAAAGTAATGTGGAACAATCTTGGCAGAGAACAGCGCTTTGCAATAGGTGGCGAGACAATGGAAGCTGTAAAGGAGTATGTCTACTTAGGACAAGTAGTAACCGCGGAGCCGAACCATGAGAGTGAAATAACTAGAAGAATAAGGATGAGATGAGGTTCATTCGGTAAGCATTATCAAATCATGAATTGTAGTCTACCGCTATCCCTCAAGAGGAAGGTATATAACAGCTGCATCTTACCGGTACTTACCTACGGAGCAGAAACCTGGAGACTTACAAAGAGGGTTCAACTTAAATTGAGGACGACGCAGTGAGCGATGGAAAGGAAAATAATAGGTGTAACCTTAAGAGACAGGAAGAAAGCAGAGTGGGTCAGGGAACAAACGGGGGTTAAGGATATCATAGTTGAAATCACGAAGAAGAAATGGATATGGGCTGGGCATGTAGCACGTCGGCAGGATAACTGGTGGTCATTAAGGGTAACTGACTGGATTCTAAGAGATGGCAAACGAATGAGGGGGAGATACAAAATTAGCTGCGTAGATGAGATTAAGAAGTTTGTAGGTATAACGTGGCAGCAGAAAGCACAGGACCGGGTTTATTGGCGGAACATGGGAGAGGCCTTTGCCCTGCAGTGGGCGTAATAGGCTGATGATGATGACTTATGGTATTCACATGATTGCACCAAGTGCACTTAGTTTCGATAGTACTGACGTATGTACTCTAAAGTGAGGGCTGACGTTACGTCGCGCCATAAGTGACCCTTTAAGCGCCAGTGTTGTCCACGCGCCTGGTAAGCCCACGATGTGCACACAGCTACTACACTTACAAAAACACCTCGATCCACCACGTAACGTTCGGCGCTTACGTTACTGATAGTGACGACTGCTATATGCTTGTACTTGTAATTTTCTGTATTGTTCATTATTGTTTATATAATTATGCTTATATCACTATAATACACTTCATTGTTAAATTAAATATATGTATGCTTGTGTACTTGTGATCTTGTTTATTTCTTTTTTGTTTGCACAAAGATTCACTATGGTGCACTTAAGTGCACACTATGTTCTGGTATATGTATTTATTTATGTTTCTTTGATGCTGCTAGAAATTGGTAGCAACTGTATTTTGAATTTTTCTTTGCTTCCCTCCCCCCTCCACTGTAATGCCTGTGGCGTTGTGGGTACGGCATAAAAAATAAATAAATATTTAAATAAATTGCCACCACACCGCATGCCAAACTCTACCGACCGCGTGACAGCTTCGCTTGGATATTCCTCGAAGACGAAGCAGAAAATGCGTCCAAGGGAGACTTGAATGCATTAGAAAAAACAAAAAATTAAACCATCTCTCGCTAAAGGGAACCATGTGTGGATGCAAAGAAGCGGGGAGGTGGTTACCCTGAGCGGGAGATGGTCTAATTTTTTTCCTTGCTTTCTCGAGCCTGTGCCTTCCTTTGGCGTAGAATCAGCACTGTCTTCAAGTCTCCATCCAGTTCCCCCTGCGTGGAACTGCCGGCGTCCGAGGTATTCGACTCCCGCAAAATCGCAAGGTCATGTGCGTCTGCCTCTCTGAAGTCGATGCCATTGGTGTGTCGTGGGACTCTTCAACGAGGGAAGGAGAGCACGAGCGCATCGCGTCTAGAGCAGAGGTGGCCTTCGGCCGCTCGTGTCACGTCAAGACGCCGGAGGCGCCGCTGCTGCCTACTCGTCGCAGGAGTGAATGAGGCGCGCAAGAAGGGGAGCATAGGAGAGGAGAGAGAGGGGGAGGGGACGCGCATGCGCAGGTTGCGCGTGGACGCCGCGGGAGAGATGGGCAAAGCCCCCGCCTTAAGCTGCTTCGCATCTAAAAGCGGGCGCAGCATGCTTTCCTGGAAGACTTGGTCCAAAGAATACTTCTCGGAGCTGAAAAGAATTCAAGGCGCCGACTTACAGCAAAATTAGGATTGACGGCCTTGTTCTTCTTCAAGGGTCGAGAAAGCTCCGATCATTATAGAACATTGTTCGAATAGAGGAGCTACCGAGTTCAACTACCATTAAACGGACCGTTCAGCACATGCTCCCGTTGGAATCAAACTTTTTGTGGACTTCTGCTCGCGGGGCAGTTTTTGGCAACATCAGCGACGAAGAAGAGATACAACTGTCGGGCTTCGGAACCGCGCGCTACAGACAGAACACAAGGAGTTGGGCTGCGGTTTATTCAAAAACTCACACGGTCCCGTATGCACTCACCTAAGACGACTGAGAGGCGAAATCCGTCTTCTCTTTCTTCTCAATCTATTGATCCTGCCCTGTCACCCTCTGAAGGCTTTCTGCATCTAAGGTGGCTTTCCGCTGCATACAGGATCCGAGGCACCTCACCTGGTTTTGCACTGCCTCCGTGATCGCCCCACCTCTGACCAAGCTACGATGTCATGTGATGACGCCATCATAAGACGTCACGTCACTCTGATGTCACAATGACGTCACTAATGTTCTGTACCGGTGACGTCATGATGACGTTGTAGCGCACAGCGACGCCGCAACGCGCGGACACAACCGGTCCGCATCCACAACCGGTGTCTTCGTCGACGCGTGCTCGAGCGAGCCCGGCACGCGCAGTTCCGTTCTGGATGTCTGCGTCGCTGCTCTCTTTGTTTGCCATTCCACTGCCACCTCACGAATCTCTACAGTGGCGACTCCGGCCTACGAGGTGACCGAGCGCAGCAACCTCCCATATTCAGACAACCTTCCACCTGACGCTGCCTCACGCCCAATGGGCATCGCAGCCCTCCAGCTTTGTCTGCCCATGTTCTGGCGCAACAAGCCACAGTTTTGGTTCGTCCAGGTCAAAGCTACATGCGACATGCATCACATCACTTCGGAGGTTGCTCAGTTCCGGCATTTGCTTTGCAACCTGTCTTCTGGAGTAGCTGAAAAGGTTGTGGACGTCACTGCTGCGCCTTGGAAGGACGCCCCGTACCAGCTACTGAAGCAGATCATTCAGACCACACCACGGCGTCTGAGAGCGCGCGCCTCCAGAAGTACATGCTTACCCCTCAGGAGCTTGGCAATCGACGCCCCCTCCCAGCTGCTCAGCAGCATGCGGCAGCTCCTCGGCGCAAGGGACGTCGACTCGATAGCTGCGCTTTTGAGAGAGGTTTTCCTGCAGCGCTTGCCGCCGCCTGCCCGTCTTGTCTTGACTGCTACAGGAGAGTCGGCCCTCGATCGCCTTGCCCAGCTTGCTGATCGAGTCCACGATGCGACTTCTCCTTCGGTCAACGCACTCTCTTTTACACCAGAGTCGTCCGTCGTGTGCCGCTTCGAGTCCCGGAATGACCAGTTCGCTGCTTCAATCTATGCCCTTCGGACATCCCCTCATGACATGCGTGGTGTTTCCTCACGTCAAAGCCGCCGTTCGTTGTCTCCGAGTGCTCCTCGCTAGCGCCGTCCTCGAACCTCGCCTATTGGCTGGTATCATCGCACTTTCCAGCACAGTGCGCGCCATTTCAGGTCTCCATGCAGATGGTCGGGCAAGGCAACGCTCTGCGAGGTCACTGACGGCGGCATGTGGCCCCATGCTGCTTTTCCCGGCCGCCTGTTCGTGGTCAAGAACCGAATCTCCGACTTGCGCTTCCTCCTAGAAACTGGTTCCGAGGTCAGCGTACGGCCCTTCTGCAAGAGTTATCGCACTTCTAAGACATCTAGGCCTACGCTCCGTGCGGGTAACTCAACGACTATCGCTACGTACGGCCTGCGGTCTCTCACTCTCGCCCTGCGCTTGCGGCGGACGTTCTGATGTGTCTTCATCGTAGCCGACGTAAAGCAGCCTATCCTCGACTCCGACTACCTGGCCCATTTCGAAATCGACATCAGCATGCGTCACCATCGCCTGATTGACAGCAAGACGCGCCTGTGGATTACTGGCGTTCTGTCAGCTGTCACTGCCACTGGAATCCGCACGCTGATCCCATCATGCCCGCACGCTAGGATCCTCGAAGACTTTCCTGCCGTCACGAGGCCTTGCAATTTAAAGCAGCCACCCAAGCAAAGTGTAGCCCACCACATTGCCTCTCGTGCTCCACCCGTCCCGGCTCGTCAGCGCCGCCTGTTCGGCGAGCGTCTGGCGATTGCTAAGCGGAAATTCGACCACATACTACAGCTAGGTAATATTCGCCCTTCTTCCAGTCCTTGGGTCTCACCGCTACATCTGGTGCCCAAAAAAGAGCCGGGTGACTGGCGTCCGTGCGGCAACAACAGGGCGTTCAACGCTCACACAGTGCCCGATAGTGATCCCCTTTCCACACATCCAAAATTTCACAGGACACTTGGAGGGATACAACATGTTTAGCCAAGTGGGCCTTGGCTAGTCGCATCATCAAATCCCCTTTTAACCGGCCGATATCCTGAAGATGGCCATTACTACTCCCTTTGGCTTGTTCCAGTACGTGCGCATGCCTTTTCGTCTGCGAAACACAGCTCAACCTTTCTATAAAATGCATTGCAGACAAACGGCCTTCCTGCTGTATTCGCCTACATCGATGACATCCGCGTTGGGAGTCGAACTCCACAAGACCACGAGGGCCACGTCCGCGAACTCTTTCAACGCCTTCAACAATTTGGCCTGGTTCTCAGCCCACAAAAATAGTTCTTCGGGTCTTCAGAGCTGGAGTTACTGGGTCACTACACCTCGGCACTGGGAATTCGTCCGCTGCCCTCTCACAATCAGGCTATGAAGACTTCATCGCACCCACTACACTTTGCCAGCTGCGTCAGTTCCTGGGCCTCGTCGATTTTTTCCAATGCTTTATTCCACACTGCGCCGAGCTTCTGCACCCACTCAGCGAGCTCCTTCGCACAACCAAGAGCTCCACATCCACGATTTGCAGGTCTCCCGAAGCTCAAGCTGCTTTCACGGATATTACACAAGCAGTAGCCTATTCGGTACTCATCTTCTCGAGCACTGACGTGCCTACTCGTAGGCGTGGCCATCAGCCCTGTTCTTGAACAGAAAATCGAGCCCGGCAGGCACCCAGTGGGTTTCTTCTTTGTCAAACTCTAACCAGCTCAAGCTCGCCATGGCGAAACTGAAGCAAAACTGCAATTCGGTTTAGCTGGAACGGATGCATTCTTCACTTACTTGCGCAAACACACAGAGACAAGAAGATACTTACGAGGACAGGCGTGATCTAACAACTGATTTATTTTTCGGAATACACACATATTTAACAGCCCACTGTTCTGCAATAGCGTTTTAACAGCAAAGCTGTTCTTGGTCGAGCCTTTCATGTCCGGGATCCGTGGTAACGCTTGTGGGCATCATAAACGGGTATGCGCCAGAGACATTGATTAAATTCCACAAAATTGGTTAAATCCCACTACATACAACTCCCACCAAAAAGGAAGGCACCAGTTAGCCTAAGAAATGCCGTGCGCGTTACGACAGTAAGACTACGGTCACGTGATACTTTGTGGTTATAAAGTGTGCCAGCTGTACTACCACCTCAAATCTTAAGAAAGAGTGTTTAATAAAGATCATTGATACAACATATCTGAAAGACTTGAAAAATACAGCAATTCGTTAGCCTGAAAAAGGGAACACCACCAGCGTCGCTGTTTCATCGGTGTCTGCGAAGCGGAGGTAGTTGATTTTATTTTTTCCGAAGCTACTGGCCATGTACTCAACCATCCAGCACTTCCGGCCAGGCATTTTATAATCTTACAGATCACATGCCCCTGGTGTAGGTATTCCGCACCAACTCGTCTAAGCACATCGCACGTTAACTTCGCGAACTGGCCTACATATGGGAATTCATAACCGATATCCGGCACATGAAGGGCACGGACCACGAGGTAGCCGACGCACTTTCACGCATCACGTCACTCAGAACTTCATCTGCCGTGGATTTGGGAACGTCTCCCTACAGTGCAAATGGAAGGCCCCGAGCTGCAAGCGCTCCGTGACCACCCCCGTTCCCGCAGTCTGAAACTCGTTCCTCACCCCTTTGTGTCAGGCTCACTGTGGTGCGACATGTCAGCGGCTACACCTCGCCCGTTCATCCCGGCTGCCTTTCCTTGTGCGGTATTTAAATCGCTTCACGGCATCTTCCACCCCAGTGTTCGAGTCGCCCAACCTCTCCTTACTCAGCGGTACGTCTGGCCGAGCATTAACATCGACATTCGCCAGTGGGCCCGCTCATGCATCGCTTGCCATACTGCCAAAGTGACCCGCCATACGAAGACCCCTACGCCACCGTCCTTGCCCTCTTGCCGTCACTTTGACTATGCGCACCTAGACTTGATTGGTCCGCTTCCTCCCTCCCACGACTGCCGGTACATCCTGATAGACCGCCTCGCCTGCTTGCCTGAAGCTGAGCCCGTTCCCCACATCGCTGCGCCAGTGGTCACCGAGGCCTTCGTATAAACATGGGTTTCCTGAATCGGCTGCCCCAGCGTTGTCACAACCGATCGTGGCCTGTAATTCCAATTCGCGCTCTTCGCTTCCCTCAACCGTCCGCTTGGCACTAGACACTGCCGTACCAGGGCATATAATCCCTGTACCAACGGTATGCTTGAGCGGACTCCTCGCCGCCCTAACTCGGCGCCTGGATAGACAGCACTAGGTTGATCACCTTCCCATGGTGCGTCTGGGCCTGCGCGCCGTGCTTCGTCGCGATCTCGGATGTTCAGCGGCCGAGCTTGTCTACGGCGTATTTCTGCGGCTCCCTAGAGACCTGTTCAGTTCTTCGACCGCTTCACCCCAGTCGCTGCAGTACCTACAATGCATCCAAGACTGCATTCAGCAATTGCGCCCCGTCCCGCCTCGATCTTCTGACCACAGCATTTTTTTGCATTAAGGCCTCAAATCTTTGACACGCGTTTTTCTCATACGCGGTATCGTTAAGGCACCTCTTACGACGGGCCTTATCGTGGGCTCCAGAAAACGCAAAAGACTGCCACCATCCTGATAAACGGTCGAGAAGAGGTTGTCTCCTTAGATCGCCTCAACTCGGGCTACCTCGAGACGCTATTAAAGATCTCCACGCGGAAGTCGCCTACGTCTACGACGGACGATCGCAGTGACGCCAAGATTACTCCACCTATGTCTCTTCGACGCGTGCATTTCGGCCTCCGTCCGGGTGGGGGCCCTGTAGCATCCAGCGATGCCGCAACGCGCAGGCACTAAGGTCTGCGTCCTCAGCCGGTGCCTTCGGCCCGGCTGCAGAAGAGAAAGAGATGGGCGGCGCGTGCTCGAGGCTCAAGCCCGGCACGTACAGTTCAGTTCTGAATGTCTGCGTCGCTGGTCTCTTTTACTGCCGCTCCGCTGCGACCTCGCCAATCGGAATAACGTCATATATGACGTCGTCACGTGACGACTTTTTGCATCACTCGTGTTGACGCCGACGTGGGACACCAGTCGATTATCGCGTCGGATAAGGCATATAAGGCTTTCGCCTTAATAAAGCCCTTTTTCTACGCATCGGGGAGCTTGATTTCCTTCAGGGCTCAGCCGCAACCCTTCATCGTCATCAGCCACAGCACTCACGTAGCACAGCCATCGTTTTTATGAAAGGGAACGCACCAGAGCGTGGCGAACAGCCCACTACCGCACATGTAGCGCCGAGCAGTGGAAATAAATAGAGTGAGTGGTGTCTCCCCGTCAATTGCTTGCCCCCCTTCTGGCAGTTTTTCTACTTATTTTATTACGTTATGGTGTTGTGGCAGACAAAGCTGTGATAGCAACAATTCATATCAAAAGAAATCATTGTTCTCTGAAATGTCACAACAGAAGACAGATTCAAGAAGAAAGCGTGAAATATAGACGCATTCGTGGTGGGAGTGTAAGCAGCAGAAAGGAAGGCACCGCTCTATCTAATTATTATCAGATTTCGCCACTGCGCCACGCCACATGTACGGTAGAAGCCTATTTGCCACGCGCTCGCGTGTTCCCATTCATAAAAACGACGGCTAATCGTCGAGATAGTCTATTTCACATGAAAAGAGGTCAAGAGACGGCTTGCTGATGCATCCGCTCTCCAACTTAATGATCACATACGCTTAAAATAACTCACGCTCTTGCTTTCTTCTATGTCTTTTTAGTACACGCGTCGTCTCTAGCTCAGATGCGCAGTGGGCTGACGCACACTGCTTGAAGCAATGAAATGCTCGACGTTCCTTCGAATGCCGAAGGAACGTCGTGTACGAGATTCCCATGACGTGCGGACTAGTGTAGGTCGTCAAACGGGGCGGTGCCTCAACGAACGCCTAAGGGAATATAAGGGCACGTTAAAGAGCGGCACGGGAAGTAAATTGGCACTTCATTGCATGAAGCAGTGCGCGTCAGACCACTGCGCACCTGAACTGGAGAAGACGCGAGTACTAAAACGATATAGAAGAAAACAAGAGCATCAGTTATTTCAAGTGCATGTCATCAACAAGGTAGGGAGCAGATGTATTAGCACGTCGTCTCTTGACCTATTTTTCATGTGAAATAGACTATCTCGACGATTAGTGTGGTAGGCGGTTTTATCTTATTTGACTATGTGGCAGTGTTATCGGTAAGACGTGGTGCTTTTCATGGCTTTATATTTGCAATCGACACAAAATAAAGCTTAGTTGCCAGTGCGCCTCTTTAATGTCATCTTCTTTCTTACCAATTTCGTACACGGCGCTACAATCAAACCTGTAGATATAATGGCATACATATGTGAGGCAGTTCTCTCGCTCCTCCGCAGAGTAATGAAAAAACGCCAGGCCTGTGCAGAACGTGCACCACAGTCACAGCAAAAGCTGGAAGAGTGGTCTTTCTAGAGCCCGTCCTAAACTTGGGCAACAATTTGTAACACAAGTACGTGTGCAAGGTACTCACTACCCTATAAATCATAATTTGTGTGAAGTAGGAAATCATCCACTATGTCATTATTCCTCTTTCCGTGGATGAGGAAGGCACTCGCTACACATCTGTAAGGCATTGTGTGCACCATGTTGATGCTGTATGTGGCTGATAATAATGAAGAATTATGGCTGAGCACTTTGTAGTGGGTGGGAAGCTTTTAATCACACACTCCTTGCGCATTTAGCATAGTGTGGCGCCTGGTTCTTATATTACTCTTGCGCCACGCTATATTGCATACGTTACCGCAAGTGCTTGCCCGACATGACGCCTGCATAGGGCCGTTTTGCTTTTAAGAGCGAAGCTGTTTAAGCCCGCCCTAAAGCATGTGCGTTTCACGAAAAGCCAAGCGCAGCAGCGACAACCACGGAGCTGCTATCGCTAAGCCACGCCCAGAGACGGAGACACCTCACGCAACCGAGTTCGCCACTCGATCAGATACAGCCACGGGACGCGCAAAGACAGTACGTACTCCCGAAGAAGCAGCAGCGCATCGTGAAGCGAGTCTTGTCGCTGTACGAGAACGGCAACGGCAGGGACGCACAGATCATGATTACGCGGCCAGGGAAAGGGAGAACAAAAGACGACGAGAAGACACTGCCGATCGCCGTGGGTGGAATGCTGCGCGTTTGCGAACCACGAAACGTCATCCAATCGGCCTGCTTCGCTGTGTCAAGCCTCGCGCGGCCGAGTGCAAGCTTTCGGCTTTTTCTTTCTTTCTTTTTTTTTTTAGCCAAGGAGCTTCAAGCACCAGCATGGCTCTCTGGTAGAATGCTCGACTGCCATGCAGAGGGCGCAGGTTCAGATTAGATCTTGAATATTTCTTTTTGTGATTGCAATTTTCTTGTTTCGTGCGATAACAGTTACGGACATTTGCGGCGGCGGAGGCGGCAGCGGACAACTACGGGATTGCTGCTGTGATCTCATAATAGTTTCACTATAAAACCTGACAGTAAAATGTCTACAAAGGCCGCTCCTCCTATTTTCGCTGTGACGGTGCTGCGTGTTCCGCGCAATCATGGCTCTTTTTACAGCGAAAGCTGTTATGAAATCTCAAAACAGCCAGTTTTGGTGCCGTACTTGTCTGCCTCCGCCGGTGTCCGTAACCGCTATCGCACGAAGTGAGAAAAAATAAATTAGAAAAAAAATATCCAGGGTCCGTTAGGATTTGAAACCTGACCCACTGCGTGGCAGTCGCGCATTCTACCACAAAGCCAAGATGGTGCTTGAAACTCCGTCGCAAAAAGACCCTATGCAGGCGTCGTGCCGGGCAAGTACTCCCGTTAACATATGTAATATAGCGTGGTAGAAGAGTAAAGCAACAACCAGGCGTGACACAGTGCTAATTGCCTAACGAGTGGGTCGTTTAATGCTGCCAAGCCATTAAGATTGGCTCAGCCAAATTTATTCCTCGTCCTCAGCCAGAGCATCAAAAAGTGCACATATATACTGTTTTATAGATGTGTAGCGGGTACCCCGCTTCTCCGCAGTGTGAGGAGTAATGGCGTAGTTAGTGCTTGTCAATAGATACTTCGCAAAAGTTAGAGTGATTTATGGCGTATAGTGGGTACCTTGCATGTGTACTTCGATTAGTTGCCCCAAGAGAGCTTACAACGGGCTTAGAAAGGCCGCTCTTCCGGCATTCGCTGGGACCGTGCGGCGTGCTGCGCACACGCCTGCATTTTTTAACAAGCAGCACTTCGTGGTTTTTAACAGTGAAGCTGTTCAGCAAATCATTGCTTGTTCGCCCCGTACCAAAAAAATATTATCATCATCATAAACGGATATGTGCCACTGAAATAGGGTAAATCCCACTACTCACCACTGGTTCACCAGAAATGAAGAAGGCAACACTTAGCCCGACAGTTGTTTGCGAAGCGGCGGCGGTGAACCGAAGACCCCGAGTATGCACAAGGAGAGAATACTAGAGAACGGGAAAGGCAACGGCGGCTGCGAGAAGACCCCGATGCGATAGAAAGCCTATAGCCACGCCGACGCGCCCGTAGATTTATGGGAGGCGATAGCGTTTGGTTTCAGCGCGAGGTTCTGTCTCTGGGGTTAGGACATCCAAGTCATGTCTGTGACTGCGAGTGGTTTAACTTGATCCTCCTTGCGCTGAGAATCAGCATAGAAACAACCTATCATCACCTAGCTAGAGCCTAGCTACGACCTAGAAGGAACCTGTATCATCAACCTAAAAGCATCCAGATTGGTAGTCTCCAGAATTGTCCAGTTTCGCTGTTTCAAGCCTTTCGCGGCTTAGTGCAAGCTTCGTCTGATTTTTTCAGTCCACGACTGCATTCGGAATGATTTTTTTTTCGCTATTGTTGCTTCGCTGCCATCTTCATCGTGCGGTTGCTTCAATAAAACTTGTAATTGGGCGAGTTGGTTCACACTTCAAGGTAAAACTGGTACGAGCAAATAAACAAGGCAGGGACACAGGAACACAGGACTTTCAGCTAACTTTTATTTATTCTCAACCTTCAATATATTGATACGAAGTGTCACTGTCGGTGAAAAACAAGGGAAACGCGAGTAGAGAAAGAGGACGACGACGTAGCTCCTACGATTTCCGCGGTCTCAGTGCCCATAAAAAAACCCCTTACGATACTCTAGAGTACGTAACAGATTGGTGGAGGTGCTGGGTAAGACGAACCCAACAACGGAAGCTTCACTACCTGAACTTCGCCGCAGCCGCCGCCTTGCCGGACTCCCGCCTACGCCGATCGAAATGTCCCAAGAGCAGACCTCTGCTGCTTCGACGCCAACTCCGACGGGGTCCGTGCCCTACTACCGAGTGCCACCAAACTTCGGCGCAACCTCAGAAGAAGACGTTGACGTGTGGCTCAAGAACTATAAGCGGGTGAGCAGGAGCAATGGCTGGGACTCGGAAGCGCAGCTCAGGCATGTTGTGTTTTCGCTAACTGACACCGCTATCATGTGGTACGAGAACCACGAGGATATGTTCACGACTTGGGACCGTTTTGTCGAAGAGGTGCAGAAGTGCTTCGGTGATTCTGACGCAAAGAAGAAGCGCACAGAGCAGACATTGGCTCAGAGGGCACAGCTTCCAAGAGAGACATGCACCACATACATTGAGCAAATCTTGAAGCTGTGCAAGATAGTGAATGCTCGGATGTCTGAAGAAGACAAGGTTGGACACGTTCTTAAGGGTATAGCCGAAGACGTGTACAATTATCTTAATTGGAAAGGAAAGCCTGAGCTCCGTGTCTGACGTGATGAAGCACTGCCGTACCTTTGAATCGCTGAAGATGCGACGAATCTCTCCGAAATTCCGGCCGCTTGTCCTAACGTTCCAACTGTGGCTAGTGTCGAAACAGTTTCGCCCAACGACCTTGCTTTCACAATACGGCAGATTGTCAGAGAAGAGCTGCCTTCGATGTCAGCAAACATCTCATCACCCCAACGACTTTCAGGAGGCCTATGCAAGAGAACCAGAGCGTGCGCGAACTCCGGCTACTCTTGCTCCATGGCAGTCATCGGTCAACGCAGCTGATCCCGATGAATACCGAGGCACACGGCAGTCTGCGTTCGCACATCGCACACCATCGCAATTACGGACGACGTTTCCGCTCGCCTGGTTACCGTCAACGAACGTCGCCTGGTTACAGGTGCCCCTGAAGAGCGGCACTACTATTCCATGCCTTCTGAGAGGAGCGGTTACTCTGAGCAGCCGCCTGTATCTCGACCTCATCCAGTGTGCTACAACTGTGGCATCCCGGGTCGCATCGCACGTTTTTGCAACCACCGCAGTCCATATCAGCGACAGCCTTCTCAGCCTTTCGACCGTACACTCTACACGCCACGGCCACCACGCGCACCAACCGGATTCCGCTACCCCTCGCCGGCTTCTGATCGAAGCTTGACGCCGCCACCAGCTCCACGAGCTCCGCGCTCGCCGTCGGCACGGCGACGCACGCGGTCACCGCCGCCGGAAAACTAGTCGGTGCGGCCAATGGGGGTGAGGCCGCGAGATACCAAGCGCTATCTACAGATATACCCCCGTCAGCGTTTATGTTGAAGAACAGAGTTCACGTACTTGTTGATAGACTACCTACTATGGTACTTGTAGATACAGGCGCGACGATCTCTGTGATGAGTGCAAATTTTAAGAACCTTCTCGGACCTAAGTGATCTTTTGCCTGAGCCGTGGTGTGACATTCCGTGGTGTGAGCGGTGACACGTTGTGTCCAGTGGAATTTTGTACTGTGGACGTCTCCTTGTGTGGCAATGTATTTTGCACAGAATTTGCGGTTATTCCACGGTCTACACATGACGTTATCTTGGGTATCGACTTTTTGCGTGAGTGTGGGGCAACTCTTGACTGCAGAGGTGGGCAACTTTTTCTGCATGGCACTTTCCCAGCTGCGCTCTTAGAGAATTACTGTCGTGATGACTGCATCTTTTTCGTTTCCGAGGACACAGTCTTTCCTGCGTTTTCTGCCGTGTGTGTTCCCGTGACTTGTTCTGGTAACAATTGTGCCATGTTTGACGCCACACTCGAACCGATTCCTCTGGCCTGTCTGAAGAAGAAGATTCTAATTCCCCATTGCGAGGTCTCTGTTGTTGATGGACGAGCAGGTGTGTGGACAATGAACAGTTCCATGGAGCCTGCAGTTTTGCCAGCCGGCATGAAACTTGCATTATCTAAACCTGAATCGTCTACGACGCTGGTTGCGCTTGTTGATGCTACAGGCCAGAATGGACGCCCAGATTCGCAAGGTTCAGAGGATTCCAAATTGCTTCAAATGATCAGCAAGTCGCTTGGCCAAGGCGAACGTCATACACTGCTCGACGTTCTCTCTAAGCACTCAAAAGTGTTCGATTTTTGTAAAGATAGCCAAACGCCCTCAATTCCAGCGTCCCGGCTACGTCATCAGATCCACACCGAGTCGGCGCATCCCATAAGGCAGAAGCCTTATCGAGTGGCACCATCAGAGCGCAAAATCATCGACGAGGAAGTCCAAGAGATGCTTGAAAAGGGAATAATTCAGGAATCAGCGAGTCTCTGGGCCGCTCCCGTCATTCTAGTGAAGAAAGAGGATGGTACGTGGAGATTCTGCGTTGACTACCGCCACCTGAATTCTGTTACCAAGAAAGATGTCTATGCGCTGCCACGCATCGATGACGCCATTCATTGCCTGCATTCCGCTTCCTACTTTTCTTCTGTTGATTTACGATGAGGTTACTGGCAAATTCCGATGCACGCAGCTGACAAGGAAAAGACGGCATTCGTTACGCCTGATGGACTGTACGAATTCAACGTAATGCCATTCGGATTATGTAATGCGCCTGCGACGTTCGAGAGATTCATGGACTCTATTTTGCGTGGTTTAAAATGCCAGATCTCTATGTGTTACCTTGATGATGTCGTAATATTTGGACACACGTTCAGGAGCATAACAAGCGCCTGATGTTGTGCTCACCTGTATTGAAAAGGCTGGCCTTCTACTGAATACAAAAAAGTGCCCCTTTGGCGAGCGACAAACATTGGTACTGGGCCATCTCGTCGATAAAGATGGCATTGGACCTGACCCACAAAAGACAGCGGCTGTTGAATCATTCGAGCAACCCAAATCTGGGAAACAACTTCGCAGCTTCATCGGGCTTTGCAGCTTCGCAGCTTCATCGGGCTCGTATTTCCGGCGGTTCATACCCATGTTTGCGGATGTCGCTCATCCTTTCACGAGGCTTCTCCAGAAAAACAGCCCGTTTCAGTGGACCTCCGAGTGCGATGCCGCTTTTCGCCAGCTGAAGTGCTTGTTAACTTCACAGCCGATACTTCAGCACTTCAATCCTTCGTCGCCAACAGAGATCCACACGGACGCAAGTGGCATCGGTATCGGCGCCGTTCTCATTCAGCGCTCTGGTGACAAGGAACACGTCGTGGCGTACGCAAGTCGTTCTTTAAGCAAGCCTGAACGCAACTACACAGTGACCGAACAGGAATACCTAGCGGTAGTCTTTGCAGTACAGCGGTTTCGCTCATACATCTATGGCCGCCGGTTCACCATCGTCACAGATCACCATTCCCAGTGTTGGCTGGTCAACCTTCGCGACCCCTCCGGTCGCCTCGCACGATGGGCCCTTCGTTTGCAAGAATATGTCTTCACCATTTCTAACAAGAGTGGCCGTCGACACGCTGATGCGGATTGCCTCTCTAGGATGCCACTACCTACGACGGATTGTGAAGCCGATAACTTCGACCACCTTATCGCTTCGCTGTCGCCTGGCTTTCCCGATGCCGCGACTTTCGCCGTTGAGCAGCGCAATGACCCAAGCTTGAAAGCTCTCTTCCCTGCAACAAACGAGCCAATAACCGAAGGCCAATTTTGCGTCCGAGGTGGTCTTCTTTACACGACGGGCGCCCGCTAACGACGGGCGCCCGCTTTCTGCTGGCCGTTCCTGAGTCTCTTCAAACAGCTGTTCTGCGTCTCACGCATGACGACCCGACCTCTGGTCATTTAGGAACCGCACGAACACTTAGTCGCACCAAAGAGCGGTTATATTGGCCTCAAATGCGCAAGACAATTGAAAAATATGTGGCCAGTTGTACGCAGTGTCAGAGCCACAAGCGGCCCACCTCAGGTCCAGTCGGTCATCTGCAGCCTGTAATGCCCCCCAGTTCTCCTTTTCAAAAGATTGGCATTGCTCTGACGGGACCATTCCGACGTTCTTCAAAAGGCAACAGGTGGATAATTGTATGCGCTTACTACCTGACGCGGTACTGCGAGACGGCTGCCTTACCTTCAGCCACGGCAGGCCAGGTTTTCGGAGTTCGTGTTGCATTCAGTCATACTCCGGCACGGGCCACCTCGCGTGGTGATAAGTGACCGTGGTCGCCAATTTACCGCCGATGTGGTACAATCATTACTTCGCTTGTGTGCCTCCAAGATTCCGACACTCACCTGCTTATCACCCACAAACTAACGGTCTGACCGAGCGCACAAACCGAACGTTCATCAACATGTTATCCATGTACGTCACCTCCGACCACAAGAACTGGGATGAAGTATTACCGTTCGTGACGTACTCCTTCAACTCTGCGAAACACGAAACTACAGGTTACAGCCCTGTCTACCTGCTCTACGCTCGCTCGCCTCGACATACGCTGGACACTATCTTTCCTTTTGTCGTTCATGACGACTTGTCAATTGCGGATACTTTGTGTCGCGCAGAAGAGGCTCGTCGACTTGCACGCTTACGTACATTGGCAGTGCAAGACTCCTCCAAAACACGCTACGACAGTCAACACCGGCATGTAACCTATGTTCCCGGTGATCTAGTGTGGGTGTGAACCCCAATACCCAGACGTGGCTTGAGCAAAAGCTACTCGCACACTACGCCGGTCCGTTCGTGATCCTCCATCGCCTTACGCTACTCTAGAGTACGTAACAATATACTCATAATACAAAGATGTGCATTAGCACGTTGTCACATAGTCACAATCTAACCGGTTGCCCAAAAATCACGAAAAAAAGCGCGTTCACTATCAAATAATGACACAGACGTGTCGCTAACACAAGCATTCCCTCTAGCAGATATGTAGAAAGCCTCCATCATTTCACGTGCGGTAGTATCTTAGCTCCTGCCTAATATCCTAATGTTCGCGAAAATCGGCACACACGCACAAGCCTGGCAATGCGCAGGCAATTGCGCGTTCCCATTATTTCTAATTGAGAGCTCGCGTTCCTTTGCACGGTCGTTCACGCAGCGCCCCGTTTGGCCACACGCAAGATTTCCCACAAGACAGCGGTATTTCGTACACGACGCCAGTCGCACATATTGCATAGCCCTCCCCACCTCCTCGAGGTACGCGACGGGCAACGACTGGGTAGCCTCGGAGTTCACACGGCTAAGAGGGGGGCCACAACGGGGGAAAGTCCGACCGACTCCCCCAGGGTTCCCCGCTGCACTTCTACCTCCACCCAGCACCTCCACCAAATGTGACATAGTTTATTGACTCGTCGTCAGGGAATGTCGACAGCCATCAAGAGTAGGGCGTCGGAGAGCGGCGGGCGTCAAGCCGCCAAAATCCGGGCAAGCGTGAGCTGGTGTCCCCTGCTACTATTGACACTACGGCTTGCTTGCTTGCTTGCTAGCTTGCTCGTGCGCTTCGTCGTCACCCTGTCTTCACTACAATAGGAATAAACAGGACAAAAATACATAGAAAAAACAGAAATGAGAGAAAAAAGAGTAAAGAGAAATAACGAAGGCCGCACTTCCTTGAGGCTTCGACCCCAAGTCCGAAGCTGCCTTAATTTTTCATGCCTAATTTACTTTTTGGACTCCTTACAGACAGAAAGATTTGTGCTCGACACGTATGAAAAAACAAGTATTACGCCTTTTGTTGGATATAATGTACATTATTTGGTGCGCTTCAATCAGCAGGAAAAGATGTAAGTAATTGTGGCTTCCTTCTCATATACGGGTGCTGTCGTTTGCATCATGTCTAATGGGGGGAACTTCTTATCTACAGCACCTAGTGACATCTGATTTTCTGGGTTTACTTACGGCAACGAATAACATTGTCATGGCAAAATTGCTTTGTTTATATGAGTTTATCGTTTCAAGGAGACTCGGGTCATTAGAGACGACATTGTGGAGTGCACCGCATAACCTCAACCAACTGGGGTTTCAAACCGGCACTGGCACCGCACAGTGCAAGGGCACTACCGTAAAATACCGAGCAAGCGCCCCCCTCCCTTTACGGTGAAATATAATCGGACAAGCTTTGGGGAGGGGCCCTTCTTCAGTCGCCGACCAAAATTCATGATGGCGACGGAAGTGTACATAAGAACAATGAACGGCTACGCTTCTAATGAAACGCTTTATTGAATACGTATGCATCTATTCTTTTTACTGAACCGGAGGGCATCCTCGTATGAAAGTTCATGTGTTATAACAAGGGTGAAAAACGCTCTTCGAATGTTCCGACAATTACTGACAACTCAGTATGCAACTCCGAGGCACCACACTGTAAAAGTACTGTGAAGACGTTTAGTGGCGGGCACACGGCGACGATGCACAACAGCGACTGTCTAGGAGGGGCCCATACTCTTAGCACGAGCCGCGTTCTCTCCGAAAGGAGCCGAAAAACGCGACCCGCTAGAAGGTGCTGGAGAGGACGACCCACTGCAGAGTTCCAAGGCTTCGCTACAAATACCCCGGGTACGAAAGGGGAGCCGCCTGGCGACCTAACAGCTTGTCACTATGAGCGGGTCATGCTAGGGCTTGAGGCGCTCCACGCTGACCATCTCGCGCACTCCACGACGCATGTCCTAAGATGGTTTAATGCGTTCGATAAGGTAGTTTGCAGGGGATGTGCGTTCGACTACATGGTAGGGGCCTTCGTATTTGGCCAGTAGTTTTGAAGAAATGCCAGTTGCAATGGTGGGGATCGAGAGCCATACGAGGGCTCGAGGGAGGAACATGGGCTCAGAATTGGCTGTATCACCACGAATGCTCCTCTTCCGCTCTTGGTCATGTGCATTAAAGGTCTTGGCAAGCTCGTGACAATCTTCAGCAAGTCTGGCTGTGGAACAAATACGCGCACTCAGATAGATCCGGCATGTATGGAAAAATTGTGTCAATTGTGTGCGACGGGGTCCTGCTATACAATAAGAAAAAGGGAAAGACCAGTATTGCTCTGAGGCGCGGTATTGTAGGCGTAGGTGACGAAGGGCAGAATGGCATCCCAATTGGTGTGATCGGCGGCGACGTACATGGAGAGCATGTCACCGAGCGTACGGTTAAAGCGTTCGCCATTCATCTGCGGGTGGTAAGCAGTAGTTTTGCGGTGAACGTTGCCCTCTTTGAGAATGGCTTTGATAATTTCCGACAAGACACGGCCTCGATCACTGAGCCGCTTCTGGGTTGGACCGTGACGCAGCATGAATCAGTAGAGCAGGAAGGAGGCCACATCGAGGGCTGTAGCCGCTCGGAGGGCGGCAGTTTCGGCGTACCGCGTGAGGTCGTCTACAGCGACGATGGCCCAGTGGTTACCAGCTGACGTTAGAGGAAGTGGCCCATACGAATCGATGTCAATGCACCCAAAGGGCCGGTCAGGACAAAGTAGAGGTTGCAGACCTGCCGGCAACAGGTGTGTTGAAGTTTTGCGGCGCTGACAATCGACGCAGCAGCGAACGAACTTCTGCACGTTGTGGTACATCCCTCGCCAAAAGTACCGTTCGCGAATGCGGTGGCAAGGTTTTGATACCCCACAGTGCGCACACTGCGGATCAGAGTGAAGCGACTCGCATATCTGAGAACGCAGACTGTCGAGTATTACTGGTAGCCACTGACAACCGTCGCGGTTGTAATTGCGTCGGTGGAGGAGGTCATTGCGAATGGCGAAATGGTGGGCTTGACGACGCAACGCGTGAGTGGATGGTGTTGCCGATAAATCATTCTGCAAGTGTGTCAGTTTTTTAAGGGGCGAAGCCCTTATACCGTGGTTCTGTCCATCCTCCATTTGTAGGTTTGTAGGTTTGTAGTAGCCACCTGTAGTTCGTGAGAAGCGCGCGTTCTGGTATGCAGTAGAAGAAGAAGACGATGTTGACGAGTGAGACTCTCGTGCGTGTTCGCCTGTGTGGCATTCTTTCTTCTTTACTGCGCGCGTTCTGGTATGCAGTAGAAGACGAAGACGACGTTGACGAGTGACACTCTCGTACGTGTTTGCCTGTGTGGCGTTCTTTCTTCTTTACTACGTCTCGTGTTTTCAACGACACCCGAAGACAACATTTCCGAAGTAACGCGCCATGAGGCTCCCCCTTGGCACGCTTTCTCTTTAGCTCGGAGCCGCCAGATGGAAGACAAGGCTGCGGAACGGACGGCACGGAAGCGGCGGCAGCGCGCGCTCGCAGACAAAATCCTGAGGTGAGAGCCCGCGAGGCCGAAGGTGCACGTCGACGCCGCGAAGCAGATTCCGCCGTTCGAGCCCGCGAACCCGAAGCTGCTCGACCAGCTGCACGGCTGCGCCGAGAAGACCCCGCCGTTCGAGCCCGCGAGGCCGAAGCTGCTCGACAAGCTGCACGGCTGCGGCAAGAAGACCATCCGAGGGACGTGTATAGGCCTGGTATTTTCTAATTTCCAGTTGCAACCCGTACAAGAACCGCTGTCCCTTCACTTCACGGACCATAAAGCCGCGATAATGAAGAGACAACGCAAGCCAAGCATCATCTAATTAAGAAAAATAAATGTTTCATGTTTGTAATATACACACAGTGTTTCTCACTCTTCATATGATGATTGATGGGGCGTTACACAGAACATTCGCGGTTTAGCGATGATTCTTTCCGGAGCTTCGCCCCACTCATCATCATTCACCACGTGGATATGCTGTGATTTTTCTTGCCCGCCCGTTCACGCTACTGTCCTTCGCTCACCCGCAGCACGTTGAACACCTGTCGACTACACTGCTGCCTCCCCTACGCCTTGCAATTGAACAGGAAATCGCGCAGGTCATGCCAGAATACCACCAGCCCCCTCCGGCGCCTACGCCGCTTAGTTACGCGCAAGCTGTAGCCAGGCCGCCCCCAGCGATCCCAGTGGTTCCCCCACTTACTTACGCCACAGCCGTCGCCAGGCGTCAGGCCTTCGAAGTCAGTGTGCCGGCTGCGTACACCGACGTCATTCCTACGCCGCGGCTGCACCCACCATGCAGTCATATCATCAGCCGCACCGTCCCTCGCGTCCTGCGACATGGATAGGACCTAACCCGGCAAGCCGATGGCGCACTTCAGACAACCGCCCCATCTTATGTGTGTGCGGTTGCGGCGGTCACGTCGCCGCTATTACAATCGCGTGCAGCAAGATTTCAGTACCGCTATGGGAGCATCCATTTCAGTCACGACCGCAAATTTAACATTGCAAGCAATTGAAAACAAGGCATTGGAATCATTTCAGCCGAGACCCAATATCTTTCTGCGATATTTCGATGGCTTCTTCTGCGTTACAAAAGAGAAGGACGTGCAACCTTTTTGACTGCCTAAATGGCATCGAGCCTTCTATCTAGTTCACTGTGGAAGGAGAGGAAAATGGTTGCCTTCCTTTCTTTGACGCAAATGTAAAGCCTGCTCCCACAGGCCTCGCCTTGGCCGTGTACCGAAAGCATCCCACTCCGGTAGATACCTTGATTACGAGCCAGCTGATCCGGTAGCCCACAAACGCTCAGTGGTTCGTTGTTTAGTTCAACGAGCCATTCGCAGCTGTTGCGATGCAAGAAGCCTGTAGGAGGAGCTCCAGACCATTGCAAATGACCTCATCAGGAATGAATATTCCAAACATTTTATTAGGAAGATAACTAGGTTAATCATGCATAACCAACAGCATAACAGTCAAGCCATTGATAATACAGCGCCAACACACCAGCGCGCAGTGATTCTGTACATTCAAGGCGTAAGCGAAGTCATAGCCTGGGTGTTTAGGACACGTGGTGTGCAGATCGCGCATGTGCCAGCAAGCAAGCTTAATGGTGGTTTGCTAAATGTGCAGTATCCTCTCCCTTAGCGACGTTTCCCTCGTGCGGTCCAGAAGATCCCCTCCGCTCACGCGCCGAAGATCCAATGCGCTGACTGCGAATTGGTGTAGATTAGAGAAAGCGGAAATGTCTGCAGGCGTTTGAAGCAGCACAGGTATGACGTCGCCAAGGGCCACACAGTGACAAGTGCACTTGCAAAGCATGCCGAGAAGACGGGCCAGGAGAAAAGCTGGGACCCAACACGCGCAGAAGAATTTGACAACGACGCTTAATCTCGAATCACTAATAATTCAAACAAGTAACACAATCAACAGTTCATCTGGCACGCGAAACTACGTCTACTCCCGAACTTCGCGATATGCACTCAAAACCACTTAAGAACCTGCCGCTCTGCCGTCATTCCATTGTAAACAAGGGATCCGTACGGACCCCGAAGCGTCATTTTGTTTTGTGTTGACATTGGTAGGCGACCTGCTTTTTAATAATTCCTTTACCTAACCCGACCGTATTCCGTCGAACTCTCGACTAAGATGCAGGCGCACACAAGCAGTCGACGGAATTATCACTGCATCGACGCCCTTTCATGCACCGCTTTTGCCCACGCATGCGCACATGCAAAAGAGTAAAGCCAATTACACGCTGTGAAAGCTTTCAAAACAGCGGAGCGCTCTCGTGGCGATTCTCGCTGGCGCTCCAGACGAGCGGCTTCTTCCCAGGGGTGCTATGCAGGAAGGCCCGAGTTTGGCGAAACTCGGGATCTTTCCGAGCTCTTGCGACACCCCCTTTTGAACGAGCTAATAGTACGAGAAGGTGAAATCCATCCCTCAGCGTGCGCTCCGTTCCATTGGTTACGATGGAACGCGGCGTCACGTCAAGGGCGGTCGAGAAGGTTGGGTGGTGTCGTCAAACTTCTTTCATTTGTTTGTCGTTCCACTGAGTGCAGAAGTGCACCCATGCAAGAAAAGTGGCAGAAAGCTCTACTAACTATATTTTTTATGTGTGTGCGGGCCGTTTGAATTCACTTTCAAGTGTTAAATGTCTCCACTAAGTATCCTTTAGGATAGTGAGCACCGTGTCCTCTGAGATTAGTTCCAACCGAGCGCCTTATAAAACGGCGGCTAGAGCTAATCGCCGAGGCCACGTGTATAATCACCGTGGTCGGCCTGCACATTCTAGCGCGTTGCTCGGCCGGCGCGCGCCCTCGTCGTTCTCTTCTTCATCGTCTGCTGGCTCCCAGAGTACGTGCGCCCGGATGATTAGCTAATTGGCTGGGTGATTTACCTAGCTAAGTCAGGGCGTGCTATGACGAAGCTGATTAGGTCAAATCATGCGAAGGCTGAGCTAACTAAGCCACGTCTTACTAAGACCATGCTAATGAAGGCGTGTAAAGCTAGGAACAAGGTAATTAAGATCATGCTAACACGACGCTAATCAGGAGCATGTAATTAAAACCAAGATAATCAAGACCTTAATCGCCGAGATCGGGTTAATTAGGATTATGCTAATTACCCCTTTACTATTCAGGACCTTGCGAATTAAACCTGAGTAATTATTGCCGTGGTAATTAAGACACTATAAATTAATGTTAACTAACACGACGCTAATTGGGAGCGTGTATTTAGGATCGTGCTCATTAGAATTATGCTAATTACCTCGGTACTATTCAGGACCTTGCGAAATAAACCAGAGTCATGAATGACCCCGTAATTAAAACATCGACAATTCGTGCTAATTAACACGACGCTATTTAGGAGCGTGTACTTAAAAGCAAGATAATGAAGACCTTACTCACTGAAGTCGTCTTAATTAGGATCGTGCTAATTAGTATTATGCTAATTGCCTCCGTGCTATTCAGGACCTTGCGAATTAAACCTGGGTAATTAATGTCGTGGTAATTAAAACATTAACAATTAAGAAACGACTATTAACTATCATGTTAGTTAAGACCTACCTAATCAATAGAACCAATATTGAGACCGAACTGACACGGTCATTACTCTGAAGCAGACAAAGCATACTGAGTAGACGAGCCACGTAAAAAGCTGGAAGAAGCTAGGTGACCACAAGCTCCTCCGATGGCTCCAGCCTTCGCACAAGTAGTGCAAGCTGACCAAATTATTTTATATGCAAAGAAGCTGCTGAATAGCGTCCACCGCATAAAACACTTGACAAGCACACCGGCACTATGACAGTTACGAGTTGAACTTGGGCCTTTTCAGAATCAACGAGTTTGTGCCCGAGTTCGCGCGTCAATCAGTTTGATTGACAGACGCCCGCGGCGAAGAGAGGGTCCGCCCACCCCGTTTCCTCTTGCCGAGGAACAGTGCTCACGACGCAACGCCGGCGAGCGGCACGATTCATCTATGAGCCTAATCGCACAGACTATGCACACACGCACGAAGAACTAAAGGTTATATCATCACGTGGCTACGATGTCTGGCATTCACTTTCACCGCTCTCACGACGTACCAGTCACAGCTATGAAGCAAGCGCTGCTGGTGGGATTTTTGGCGAGAACTATTTCCTTGTTTATTATTTACTTGTTTGTTGAGGCATTGTTTCTACCGATTCGCTACTACAGGAAAATCTTCAGACGTGCAATGTAAGTACAGCAGTAACCTATCCGTTTATTTATCTGTAATATTCCAGAGAAGCGAAACGAGCTGCACCAGAGTGCTGCGCGTGCGCCCTTGTTGCCTTCTAGAGTGGAAATTTCCATGCTGCAGGTGGAACGAAAGATTTTCCGAAAGAGGACAAACGCCCACGAACACGCGATGATCAGTTGGCAAAAAGATAGCGCGACAACCGCGCTGACGTCGCTGCATTGTCAAAATGTTGACTGAGTGGCGGCGCTGACGCTTTCGTACGCGGTGTTCCTTTGAAAACCGCCGGAAACGCCGTGCATGCGTTTGTGACGCCATTCTCGTTCTTGTAGCCGTTTTTATCAACGCTGCTATCGCGTGCTCCGCACTGTCATCCTGTCATGACCACCGTAATGCAAGCTCGGAGCAAACTCGTGTGCCCGAGAAGCTCGGGCCATCCTGCATAGCACCCCAGGGCGTACTGGAAGTCTTGCCCATCTTCGGAAAGGGTGCAGCGCATATAAACTCCCACTCCTACACCCACAGCCTCGTCTCCACCGCACCTCTCCTCCTACCGCTCAGCGCGGCCTCGCATTGGTTAACGCCTCACCGGCGCGCCTTTCCAGCCAACGCCACCTCGAAATACAACTCCGTTTCAGACCGAGGCAGTCACGGCATGTATAGATGTATCTGGGTGCCGGAGCGTGACATGCGGACGCTCAGCTCTTACCGGGCGCGGCCCTACAACAGCTAGCTCAGTTGTAAATAGAAAGAAAGGAATCAATCAGCCACCTTGAAGAGATCATTCAAGCCTAATAAACAACATCATTCATTCTCTGTGACAAGCACCTTATTGTTTTTTTCGATATGAGAAGCTTCAAGCCATTCGCGTTAATGCGTAGAATTCTCTTTGCCGAGGACGGAAGTGCAGTGAAACTGACAAAAGCAAAAGTACACTTATTCACGTGCAAAGCCAGCATGCCAGAGTGCAATCGTGTTCTCGGGGACATTGATTGAGGCACTTCCCCGTCTGGACATATATATGTCGCTTTTCACTTGACGTAGAAATTTAATAACCCCGTCCACCGCGCTCTAAGTGTCCGCGCCAAATTTTTGGGGCACTCTTTTGAGCCCATGGGAAATATTGTCAAAGTAGGGGATTGCCTCAAACTCTCTTGTCTCTTCTATCGGCCGACAACCCGCCACGGTTGTGTATTGGTTATGGTGCTCCACTGCTGACCCGCAGGTCGCGGGATGGAATCCCGGCCGCGGCGGCCGCATTTCAGATGGAGGCGAATATGCTTGAGACCCGTGGAGGTCTTGAGAACCCCAGGAGGTCTACATTTCCGGAGCCCTCCACTACGGCGTCTCTCATAATCATGTGATATCATATCACATCGAAATTCAAACAAGGTTTTTTTGGTTTTCTTACCACGGTTTCCCTTCAGAAAGCAAGACAGCCAACGGAAAAGCAAACGCTTTAGCCGGTACCCCTGTTCGCCCCGCAATGGTGGTGTAGTGGTTATGGCGCTCGACTGCTGACCTGAATGTCGCGGGATCGAATCCCGGCCGCGCTGGGTGCGGTTTCGATGGAGGCGAGAATATGTGAGGCCCGTGTACTTAGATTTAGGTGTAGGCGAAAGAACCCCACATAGTGGAAATTTCCGGAGCTCTCCACTACGGCTTCTCTCACAATGATATCGGGATTTTGAGACGTTAGACCGCAGATATTATTATTAGGTACCCCTGCTCATTAAGACATTACTGCGTAACGTGCGGGACACTTATTTGCACCGCGTCATCAAGCACGTATTCACAGTGCTGCGTTTGACCAATTTTTAGTACGCAGGTGCGAAAGGCGAAAGTGCACTTTTAGATGTGGCAGCACACTTTCAATACACCTGTCCATCAGATGCAATCATTATATCTAAATTGGCAAACCTAATGAACTCGTCACAAGAAACGTCGCTATATAAAACCATGCTCATCGAACAGGCGCTAAAAACCTCTAACATCTGATCTGCTACCAGTCGGCCCTATGGTAAACAATTCGGGATGAATAAAAAAATCATAGTATATACACGTGGTGAATGATGATGAGTGGGGCGAAGCTCCGGAGAGAATCATCGGTAAACCGTGAATGTTCTGTGTAACGCCACATCAATCATTATATGAAGAGTGAGAAACACTGTTTGTATATTACAAACATGAAACTTATTTTTCTTAATTAGATGATGCTTGGCTTGCGTTGTCCCTTCGTTAGTCCCTTCATTATCACGGCTTTATGGTCCGTGAAGTGAAGGGACAGCGGTTCTTGTACGGGTTGCTACTGGAAATTAGAAAATACCAGGTCTATACACGTCCCACGGATGGTCGTCTCGCCGCAGCCGTGCAGCTTGTCGAGCAGCTTCGGCTCCGCGGGCTCGAACGGCGGAATCTGCTTCACGGCGTCGACGTGCAGCTTCGGCCTCGCGGGCTCTCACCTCAGAATTCTGTCTGCGAGCGCGCGCTGCCGCCGCCTTCCGTGCCCTCCGTTCCGCAGCCTTGTCTTCCATCTGGCGACTCCGAGCTAAAGAGAAAGCGTGCCAAGAGGGCGCCTCATGGCGCGTTACTTCTGAAATGTTGTCTTCGGGTGTCGTTGAAAACACGAGACGTAGTAAAGAAGAAAGAACGCCACACAGGCGAACACGCACGAGAGTGTCACTCGTCGACGTCGTCTTATTCTTCTACTGCATACCAGAACGCGTGCAGTAAAGAAGAAAGAATTCCACGCAGGCGAACACACGCACGATAGTCTCACTCGTCAACGTCGTCTTGTTCTTCTACTGCATACCAGAACGCGTGCAGTAAAGAAGAAAGAATGCCACGCAGGCGAACACGCACGATAGTCTCACTCGTCAACGTCGTCTTGTTCTTCTACTGCATACCAGAACGCGTGCAGTAAAGAAGAAAGAATGCCACGCAGGCGAACACGCACGAGAGTCTCACTCGTCAACGTCGTCTTCTTCTTCTACTGCATACCAGAACGCGTGCAGTAAAGAAGAAAGAATTCCACGCAGGCGAACACACGCACCATAGTCTCACTCGTCAACGTCGTCTTGTTCTTCTACTGCATACCAGAACGCGTGCAGTAAAGAAGAAAGAATGCCACGCAGGCGAACACGCACGAGAGTCTCACTCGTCAACGTCGTCTTCTTCTTCTACTGCATACCAGAACGCCTGCAGTAAAGAAGAAAGAATGCCACGCAGGCGAACACACGCACGATAGTCTCACTCGTCAACGTCGTCTTGTTCTTCTACTGCATACCAGAAAGCGTGCAGTAAAGAAGAAAGAATGCCACGCAGGCGAACACGCACGAGAGTCTCACTCGTCAACGTCGTCTTCTTCTTCTACTGCATACCAGAACGCGTGCAGTAAAGAAGAAAGAATTCCACGCAGGCGAACACGCACGATAGTCTCACTCGTCAACGTCGTCTTGTTCTTCTACTGCATACCAGAACGCGTGCAGTAAAGAAGAAAGAATGCCACGCAGGCGAACACGCACGAGAGTCTCACTCGTCAACGTCGTCTTCTTCTTCTACTGCATACCAGAACGCGTGCAGTAAAGAAGAAAGAATGCCACGCAGGCGAACACGCACGAGAGTCTCACTCGTCAACGTCGTCTTCTTCTTCTACTGCATACCAGAACGCGTGCAGTAAAGAAGAAAGAATGCCACGCAGGCGAGCACGCACGAGAGTCTCACTCGTCAACGTCGTCTTCTTCTTCTACTGCATACCAGAACGCGTGCAGTAAAGAAGAAAGAATGCCACGCAGGCGAACACGCACGAGAGTCTCACTCGTCAACGTCGTCGTCTTCTACTGCATACCAGAACGCGTGCAGTAAAGAAGAAAGAATGCCACGCAGGCGAACACGCACGAGAGTCTCATTCGTCAACGTCATCTTCTTCTTCTACTGCATACCAGAACGCGTGCAGTAAAGAAGAAAGAATGCCACGCAGGCGAACACGCACGATTGTCTCACTCGTCAACGTCGTCGTCTTCTTCTTCTACTGCATACCAGAACGCGTGCAGTAAAGAAGAAAGAATGCCACGCAGGCGAACACGCACGAGAGTCTCACTCGTCAACGTCGTCTTCTTCGTCTACTGCATACCAGAACGAGCGCTTCTCACGAACTAGAGGTGGCTACTACAAACCCACAAACCTACAAAGGGAGGATGGTCAGATCCACGGCATAAGGGCTTCGTCCCTGAAATCATACACATATTGCTGTGTCGTGGGCTGGTGGTCCCAGCGAAGAAGACCGGCGGTGACGAACGCGGCCGGCGGGGACGCTACCAGCTCCAAACACGCGGTTTGGCGCGAAGCGCCGAAGAAGAACGAAGCGTCCGCATTCAAGGAGTACTCAACACACACTGACTTTATTTACACGTCGCGCCTGTTGAATACGGATACCAGAGTGGCGCCCCCTGGCATCCCACATGGGATTTCGAAACCGAAACCGCCAGAACAAAACACCACATCATCCCCTCCTCGAAAGAATGTTCGACTAAAAAGTTCAAAGATTAAAGACATATCAATAGGCCTTGAATGCGGCACACAGAATTCACCTTATTATAATGACATGGATACATGTTGTAAGAGGCACCGAACACAGCAATACACATTGTCAAGGCACACGCATAAGTCAGTCCACATTTGTTGAATATGCGCTGAACACGGCATAGAATGAAATGCACAGAATATTACACAAAGCACTGCACAGAATGTTATGACATTATCTATTGAACCTATTCCTCGTAACGATGCGGCTTCTACCCCTTCCGCTTAGAGCGGCGCCGTGGAGGTGTAGAAGCAGGAGATTCTGCACCTTGGTCACCTGTACTCTGATGTGAAACATCATGGGAGGTAGGAGATGGTGAAGGCTCTGAACAAACATCAAGGGTGGTGGAAGATTGTGAATGCTCTGAACGAACGTCTAAGTTCGCGGTCTCATCACCTGAGGTCGCAGCGTGAGAGAGAGAGAGAGTACAACTTTATTGAGAGTCCAGTGCAGACGCAGAGGTTGCCCCGCGCCACCCGGCTACTCCCACGTTGGGACCGGCAGGTCTAGCCGTTGGGACCGGCAGGTCTAGGATTTGGTCCTGTAGGTTTGGGCTGCGCAAAAGCGCATCCCACTCGGCCTTGCTGTAAGTCGGGCCGAGCGACCCGCACTCCCAAAGCATGTGCGCTAATGTAGCGGCCTGCCCGCAAGCGGTGCAGGCGGCGTCGGGGAATTTCTGTGAATAAATTTCATTTAAGTGTGCTAAAGATGGGTACGAATGGGTTTGAAGTAAGCGCAACGAGACTGCCTGTGTTCGATTGAGTTTTGAATGTGGGATCGGGAAAGCCCGCCTCGCCATGTAATAATACTTGGTGATCTCGTTGTGTGTGGTTGGAGTATCCTTATGCCCTGCGTTGACGGCGCTGGAGCCATCGCCCATGTCGAGAGCAGCGCGGTCGGTGAACGCGCGCGCTGCTGTGTGGGCTGACTCATTCGGGTTCAGGGCAACGCCCTTTACTGAGCCGATATGTGCGGGGAACCAGTAAATGGTGTGAGGGACCATCCCATCTCTGGTGGAGCTGTTCAAGATCCTGGCGGCCTGTGTTGATATTGTCACGTGGTCATGACGTCGACGAAGACAACAGTCAGCACGTCCGAGATGAAACTTTATTTGGGCGAACTTGTGGCCGAGAAACTGAGAACTAGAACTACAGCAATACACGCTGTACTATGATAGCGGCGAACAGGGCGTCGTCCGTCGATCAACTGACAAGCGGTCAAGCGCGTCGGCTTTTATACAGGCGCTATGGAACTTTCCAGAAATATCGATGGTGGCGGCGTTATCTCTCGACAAAGCTGGAACATTCGCGTGTGGCACGTAATCTTAACAAAACGATCTACTAAAATCGTGAAGCTTCTCGAACACTGCTTCACGGCCAGCGTCGAGCGTTGATAACCGTCCTTGCTGGTCAAACTCGAACACATCAAAATAAAAGAAGAAGCGGGCGTGGCATTGCCCCCCTCTGAAAAAGCATCGTCCCGATGCTTGCAACAGAACATGCAAAGGAAAAAAACAAGTGCATACACAAATAAATTACAATAACAAAGAAAAAAGTAGAGTTCCCAGGTTTGCTAACGCGCAAAAAACGGCTTAAGGCGCGCGACATGGACGACTTCAGGTCGTGCGCGGCGTCGCTGGGAGTTCGTAATGCCGTCCGGGACGCCCTCGTAGTCAAGAGCGCCGTGACGTCGAAGCACCTTGTAGGGCCGAAGTATCGCCGAAGAAGTTTTTCACTGAGCCCACGCCGGCGTATCGGCGTCCAGACCCACACACGGTCACCGGGTTGGTACTCCATGTGGCGTCGACGAAGATTATAGTGACGGCTGTCGACCCTCTGCTGGTTCTTGATGCGCAGGCGGGCGAGCTGTCGAGCTTCTTCGGCGCGTTGCAAATAGGCGGCAACGTCGAGATCGTCTTCGTCGGTGGCGGTTGGTAGCATTGCGTCGAGCGTCGTTGCCGGGCTCCTTCCGTAGACCAGCTTGTACGGCGTCATTTGCGTCGTTTCTTGCATGGTCGTGTTGTATGCGAAGGTCACATACGGAAGGATGGCATCCCACGTCTTGTGTTCGACGTCGACATACATGGCGAGCATGTCGGCGATGGTCTTGTTTAGCCGCTCGGTGAGGCCATTGGTCTGTGGGTGGTACGCTGTGGTCCGGCGGTGGCTTGTTTGGCTGTATCTCAGTATTGCCTGAGTTAGGTCAGCAGTAAACGCCGTACCTCTGTCGGTGATGAGTACCTCTGGGGCGCCATGACGCAGGAGGATGTTCTCAACGAAGAACTTTGCTACCTCGGCGGCACTGCCTCTGGGTAGGGCCCTTGTCTCGGCGTAGCGGGTGAGGTAGTCGGTAGCTACGACGATCCATTTGTTTCCTGTATTGGACGTCGGGAACGGCCCCAGTAAGTCCATGCCAATTTGCTGGAACGGCCTTCGAGGTGGCTCGATAGGCTGCAGAAGTCCGGGTGGCCTAGTCGGCGGTGTCTTGCGTCGCTGACAGTCCCGGCATGTCTTGACGTAGCGAGTTACGTCGGCGACAAGGCGCGGCCAGTAGTACTTTTCCTGTATTCTTGTGAGCGTGCGAGAAACACCCAGGTGTCCAGACATCGGGTCGTCATGCAGAGCCTGGAGGACCTCTGGTCGCAATGTCGAGGGCACTACGAGAAGGGAATCGGCTCGAAGCGGCGAGAAGTTCTTCTTAAGGAGAACACCGTTGCGCAAGAAAAACGACGTCAGTCCTCGCGTGAATACCTTGGGAACAACGGTGGTCCTGCCCTCGAGGTATTCCACAAGTCCCCTGAGTTCTGGGTCCGCTCGCTGTCGTTCGGCGAAGTCTTCGGCACTTATGGTTCCCAAGAAGCAGTCATCCTCCATGTCGTCCTGCGGCGGTGGGTCGACGGGGGCGCGGGACAGGCAGTCAGCCTCGGAGTGTTTTCTTCCGGACTTGTAAACGACGGTTATGTCAAATTCTTGAAGTCGTAGGCTCCACCGTGCGAGGTGACCTGAAGGGGCCTTCAAGTTAGCTAGCCAACACAAGGCGTGGTGGTCGCTCACAACTTTGAAGGGCCGGCCGTAGAGGTAGGGGCGAAACTTCGATGTAGCCCAGTTGATAGCCAGGCACTCCATTTCTGTTGTGGAGTAGTTGATTTCTGCCTTTGATAGCGACCGGCTAGCATAACTGATGACCCTTTCGAATCCGTCGGTCTTTTGCACAAGGACGGCGCCGAGTCCTACGCTGCTTGCGTCGGTGTGGATTTCCGTATCGGCGTATTCGTCGAAATGCGCAAGTATGGGAGGCGTCTGCAGGCGTCGTTTCAATTCTTGAAATGCTTGAACTTGCGACGTTTCCCACCTGAATTCGACGTCGGCCTTCGTGAGTTGCGTCAGTGGCTCGGCGATCCGTGAAAATTCCTTGACGAAACGTCTGTAATAGGCGCACAAGCCGAGAAAACGGCGTACGGCCTTCTTGTCGGTGGGCGTCGGGAAGTCAGCGATGGCAGCTGTTTTCCTCGGGTCCGGGCGAACACTAACCTTGCTGATCACGTGACCCAAGAACAAGAGCTCCTCGTAAGCGAAGCGGCACTTTTCAGGCTTCAAGGTGAGTCCGGATGTCTTGATTGCTTGAAGCACAGCTTCAAGGCGCCGAAGGTGTTCGTCGAAGTTTGAGGAAAACACAACGACGTCGTCGAAGTACACGAGGCACGTCTGCCACTTCAAGCCGGCCAGTACTGTATCCATAACCCGTTGAAAAGTCGCAGGTGCCGAGCAAAGACCAAAGGGCATGACCTTGAACTCGAACAGGCCGTCTGGTGTTATAAAAGCAGTCTTTTCTCGGTCTCTCTCGTCGACTTCTATTTGCCAGTAACCGGTCTTGAGGTCCATCGACGAAAAGTACTTTGCGTTGTGTAATCGATCCAGGGTGTCGTCTATCCGGGGAAGGGGATACGCGTCCTTCTTCGTGACTTTGTTCAGGCAACGATAATCGACGCAAAAACGTAGAGTCCCATCCTTCTTCTTCACTAGCACCACCGGGGATGCCCACGGACTCTTCGACGGCTGGATGATGTCGTCGCGTAGCATTTCGTCGACCTGTTTCTTCACGGCCTCGCGTTCTCGCGTCGAAACTCTGTACGGTGTTACGTTTGGCCGAGTTGGGCTCCAAGCCGGGAGAAGACGCCTCGAGAAGGAAGAACGTACTTTTTAATGCGGCATGCTTGCCGAAAGAAGGTGTACAAAAAGAAGCGCCCACGGCGTGATCCGCAGTCCTTTATAAAGGAACGCCGTGATGAAAGGGCGAGGGAGAACATATCAACGCACATGCGCGATAGCAGATTATCGTCCGGAACAGATGAGCCAGAGTTGGGCTCCGTCTGATAGGCGGTGAGCGCTGCGCAAACGCAACAACCCCTCCCCACGGAAGAGCACCAAGGGGTAAAGAATCTTCACACGCACTGGTTTTTGCGAAACGTTCGTCGAAGACTTCAATGTAACGGCACTTTCGGAGATTTTCACCAGTTCAGCCGGCTGCGCGCTTGATGGGCAGTTCCGAGGTGCACAGAAGCGCCAAAGTACTTGGCGACCCTTGTTCAAAGATCCGGCGAAGTGACGTCTGACCGTCCGAGCTCAGATGACTGTTCTCTGTTTTGAAGTCGAAGGATGCGTCTTTTACGGACGCGCGCAGGGTCCGGTGGTCTCGCAGGCCGATGTGCGGAAATGTGGAATGCATGGCGTGGCAGGAAACTGCAGGCGACGCCGAGGGCACGAATCCCGGGCCAGGGTCCTGGGCATAGGCGATACAGCAAGCACCCCCGTAAACACCGCAAACAACTGCCAAGTGCGGCCAGGCTAGACCCTCATACGCAGAGTGTTTTGGAAACCTTCCAATTGGAACAAAATTGGCTGTCGAGGACTTGCGACAGTTATGGTTCTATGTGAATACTGAATCAAGGCTTTGGTGCCGCTAGGCCGACCGGCGCCGAGGGAGAGAAAGCCCTGCTGAGACCATCTGCATTTGCGTGCAGCGATCCTTATGTTTAACCGTAAACGCGTACGGTTGCAAACTGAGGCTCCAACGTAACAACCTGCCATTTTTGTTGGACATCTGTTGAAGCCACGTGAGCGGACGATGATCGGTAATGAAAATGAATTTTGCTCCAGCCAAATAACAGGAAAGCTTTTCTACAGCCCAAACGAGGCACGCGCACTCTTTTTCTATGGTACTGTAAGCTTGTTCACGAGCAGACAGCTTTCGGCTGGCATAAAAAATGGGATGCTCATGCCCGTGCTCGTCTTCCTGACTCAAAACTACACCTACCCCTTTTTCGCTCGCGTCACACTGCACAAGAAAGGGTTTCGAGTGGTCTGGGCTCGCCAGGACGGGCTTCGCGGTGAGAGCTACCATAAAAGAATAAAAGGCCGCTTGTTTTGTTTTGTCCCATTGTACCCGTGGAATGTCAGGAAGTGCGGCTGCTACATTTTCGGGTAGATTTAAGACCAATTCACAACCGGCACACGCTCTACATAGGGCTTCATGAGGTTGCTGTGATAGATACATACTTCTTTCCTACGACCTGGCAGGTTAACAACGTAGGTTGTGTTTGAAAGTTTGTGTTGTATCGTACCGGGGCCTTCCCAGTGTACCTCCAACTTGTTAGCTTTAGAAGTACGCAACATGAGCACCTTTTCCCTTCGTGAAACTGGCGTACACTACTTTTTTTGTCGTAGCGTTGTTTTGCTTTTCTCTGAGCTTCAAGCATATTAGCTTCCACCAGAGCCTGCGTGTCGTACAGGCGTTGCAGTAGGTTGCAAACGTACTCGACCACAGTTGGATCGCTACCCTTCTCTTCCCAGTTTTCACGAACTAGCCTAAGCGGGGAGCGCAGCGCCCTTCCGTACACGAGCTCTGCTGGGCTAAAACCTGTCGATTCATGTGCCACCGAACGCAAGGCAAAGAGCATAGCTGGCAACGCGGCGTCCCATTCTTTTTTTTTTTTCTCATAGCACAAAGCCCGCAATACCCGCTTCATTAAAGAATGAACCCTCTCTACACTGTTGCTTTGCGGATGTTGGATAGAGCTGTGGTGTATCTTGATACCGCACCTGTTAAGAACGGTGGTTGTTAACTCGCTTGTGAACACACTGCCGAGATCGGACTGTATTTCACTCGGAAAACCCACGCGGGAAAAGATCAAAAGGAGGGCGTCTACTATTTCTGCTGATGTAAGACAACGCAGCGGCATTGCCTCAGGAAATTTAGTTGCAGGGCACACCATCGTCAAAAGATATTTATATCCCGACTTCGTCACTGGCAACGGCCCCACAATGTCGACTACTACCCGACGAAACAGCTCAGTAATTATAGGAACTGCAGTCATAGGGGCCTTGTGTTTCTCGTGTGGTCTCCCAGTTTGCTGACAAACATCACAACTACGAACAAACTCCTCCACATCTTTAAAACAGCCTGGCCAGTAATACTCGCTTAGCAGCCTCGCTTTTGTCTTGGTAATTCCGAGATGACCAGACCAGCCTGCCCGATGGGAAAGTTCTAGTATGTTCTCACGGTACTTTAGAGGGACCACGATTTGGTCAGCGCTTGCGCCTTTCTTGCCCCGAAACTCTCGGTACAAAACGCCATTTCTTTCATAGAACGAACCACTGCCTGCGCCTTGCTTTGCGACGCTTTGACGGCATTTTGTCAAGGTTAAATCCGTTTTCTGTTCTTCTATCAACGTGGCTTTGTTGACGGAAGATAACGCCTGAAAATCGCAGCTCGTGGGTGGAATGAAACACGGTGCCTGTTCGGATTCCTCGTGGGTGGATTCATGCGTGTCTGAGCTTGCCTCATCGCTATTATCTGATTGACCCCGTTTTTGATCCTCGGCACTGACAACGCGTGACGATGGCTCTTCGTGAGCGGCGGTTTCTTTCGCCATCGACCTCGTGACAACCATTACAGGATTCATATCAAGTGTGATGCCTGCACTCAGCAATTATTTTGCAGTTCTGTTTGATACCAAATATGGACACTGTGGCATTACGCTATCCGAGACCGCTGCTTCGGTCTTAATTTCACCGAACGCCCCTTTTAATGTTACGTTTGCTACTGGTAAGCTCAGAGTGGCTTCTTCCAAGGCTTGCCTTAAGCACACATAATCGCCTGTGAAGTCACTAGAATTTACTAGGGAAGAGTGCACCACGTCATACGTTGCACCTGTGTCGCGCAAGACCTTACATTCTCGGCCGTTAACTTCCATGTCATGTAGGCAAGGTTGCAGCAAATCTCCGCCCTGCCCCATAACGAACTGTATCGGCGATACCTTTGGAACGCGACACCCCGCAGCTACGTGTCCTGGTTTCTGGCACTTAAAGCACACGATAGGCTTCCGCGCCTCAAAATATTGCTTTAAATGTGAATCCAAAGATTCCTGCTTTGTGGTACTGTTATCTTTCTTCTCAGACTTTCTAAATTCTTTCTGCTCTGCTGTAGAGCCTCGTGCGCCTCGCATGTTTCTTTCTGCGTCAAAAGAACGGTGTTTTGCACAGTAGTCATCTGCATACTCTGCTGCCTTGCGGGCCGTCCTCACATCTGGCTTATCGAGAATCCATTCCCTTAGTTTTTCAGGAAGTGTCGAGCAAAATTGCTCTAGGCAGATTTCCTCAAACATTTTTGCCTTGTCCTCGAACGCGTCAGCACCTTTTAGCCAATTTTCTTGGAAGCTTGCTAGCCTGTACGCGAACTCTGAGTAGCTTTCGTTCGGCTTCTTAACCGATTTCCTAAACTAAGCCGGAAAGCTTCAGGCGACAACTTGTACTTTGCTAACAAGGCCCTTTTTACGTCTTGGTAACATTCCGCTTCTTCAGCGCTTAACCTAGCTAGAATTTGTGCGGCTTCCGAAGGCAACAAACTCAGAAGCCTTTGAGGCCAGGACGTCAGATCAAAGCCCATTCTTGTGCAAGTGCGCTCAAAGTTTGTCAAAAAGAGCCCCAATTCACTACCAATAACAAAAGACTGAAGAAAACCTCTCATGTCATAATTGACGGCACTCGGCTCTGCCTCAGTGGCCAGAGACCGCTTTAGCTGCTCCAATTGGTATTGTTTTAGTTCCTCCTCTCTTTCTCTCACTTTGCGTTTCCTCTGCACTTCATCAACTGCTTCAGCAATTTCGTCGGCACTCGCCCCACAGGCTGAAATTTTGCCCACAATTTCGGGTTTTCGAATAGCTTTGCTAACCTCTAAGCCGAGTTCGTCTGCTACGGCCAACAAATCTACCTTTAGCAAGCTATTCAAATCCATGTTCACTACCGTAACTGTGACAAAAGTCCTCTAAGCCGCCTTTCCTATTTCCCTGACTGGAAATTATAACACTCGGCGTACCAGAGAACAAAGCCAAAGCCTCACCGACTGCTGCCGCAGAGCTCCCGGGGGTCCGCCATCCCACCGCTGCCACCAGCTGTTACGTTTGGCCGAGTTGGGCTCCAAGCCGGGAGAAGACGCCTCGAGAAGGAAGAACGTACTTTTTAATGCGGCATGCTTGCCGAAAGAAGGTGTACAAAAGGAAGCGCCCACGGCGTGATCCGCAGTCTTTTATAAAGGAACGCCGTGATGAAAGGGCGAGGGAGAACATATCAACGCACATGCGCGATAGCAGATTATCATCCGGAACAGATGAGCCAGACTTGGGCGCCGACTGATAGGCGGTGAGCGCTGCGCAAACGCAACAACGGGCTCTGACGGAGTGCTCTGGCGCTTTCCTCTGTTATGATGCGATGTTTTGCCACGGGAGTCTGCCTAATTTTTGACGACAACGAAAAGCAGTCCTTGTATTGCAAGAGCAGGGTTTTGAGCTGTTCTTGTTTGTGCTTCTGAAGGCTGGGATTGATGTCGAAAGCTGGTTGCGGCGCTTTATTCGTCGAAGTAGGCTCGGGAGAATCGGTGAGGCCGAAAGCATTGCTGGCTTCTACGATTTCTTCAATGTAGGCGACCGTCGTGCCTTTGCTCACGTGCTTATACTCGTTGCTGAAATTCGTGAGCATAACTGTTGCTTTCCCTGCCCGCAGCTCTGCTACTCCTCTTGCGACGCAAATCTTGCGGTTAATCAAGTGGTGCTGGTCGCCTTCAACAACGCCTTCGAGGTCTGCTGATTTCTGAGTGCCGACGGAAATGATGACGCTGGAGCGAGGGGGAATGGTGACCTGGTCTTCCAGCACATTCAAGGCGTGCTTTCTTGGCGGAGTGTGCGGCGGTAGTGCCTTTTCCGTGGACAGTGTTATTGACTTAGACCTCAGGTCGATGATTGCACCATGAAGGCTTAAGAAGTCCATACCAAGGATGACATCTCTCGAGCAACGCGGCAGGATTACGAAGTTCGCGGGATAAATCCGGTTGTTAATAGTGAGTCTCGCTGTGCAGATTCCCTCCGGCGTTACGAGGTGACCTCCAGCTGTCCGGATTTCGGGGCCTTCCCAGGCTGTCCTAACTTTCTTCAGCTTCGTGGCGAACGGTCCACTGATGACAGAATAGTCGGCTCCGGTGTCGACGAGGGCTGTGACGCTGTGGCCGTCGATAAGAACGTCGAGGTCGCTAGTTCGTCGTCTTGCGTTGCAGTTAGGTCGTGGCGTCGGGTCATGGCTACGTCGGTTTGTTCCGCTGCTTCCACGTTGCGTCGTCAGGTCTACTTCGGTCCGCGAGGCTTCGTCGTCAGGGCTCTGTCTGGTTCGCGTCGGGTCTTCAAGGTTTCGTCGTGGCATCGTCGTCGGCGGCCGAGGATCTTCGATGTTTCGTCGTGGCGTCGTCGTCGGCGGCGGAGGATCTTCGATGTTTCGTCGTACAGCAACCGCACCTCCATCGGTTGCTGCCCTTAGTTTTCCGGATACGGGCTAGGCGACCGGCCCGGAATGGGCCAGTATACTGGCGGCGTTGGGGAGAGGCGTAGCGGCCTGACGACGGTGATCGGGAAGGTCCGCGGGGGGTCCACTGCGCTCCTGCCAGATAGTCGGCGATGTCACGTGGTCGTTCACCCTGCTGTGGACGCGGCGCGTCGATGGCGAACCCGCGCAGTCCCATCCGTCGATACTGGCAGCGGCGGCAGGTGTGGCCGGCTTCTCCGCAGTGGTAGCAGAGTGGACGATGGTCGGGGGCGCGCCAAACGTCGGTCTTCCTCGGCGTGTATCGCTGGCCGGTTGGCGGGCGGCATGGCGGCGGAACTGCTGGGGCGGCGTGGCGTCTTGACGCGGGCGAGGAGGGGGGGCGTTGCGTCGGGCTGCAGCAGCATAACTCATTGCTTGAAGCTGCGGCGGTGCCGGCTGAGGAACACCCAGTGACTTGAACTCATGAACGCATAGCGCAGTGGGGTCGTGCGGGGACCCTGGGACGTACGTGCCCAAATCCCTTGGTCAAATAAAGTTTTACCTCCTCCTCCCAGTGACTCTTTGATTTCCTCGCGGACAATGTCTGCGATCGAATCCACTTGCGGCTGCGGCGAAGGTAACAGCTTGCGCAACTCCTCCCGCACGATCGGTCGGATGGTTTCGCGCAAGTCGTCGGTGGCTAGTGAGTGCACTTCGGAATAGGTTGCAGACAGCGGCGAGCGGTTGTACTGTTTCGTCCGCATGTCCAGTGTCTTTTCAATAGTCGTAGCCTCGGTGAGGAATTCGGCGACCGTCGTGGGCGGGTTGCGGACAAGTCCCGCGAAAAGTTCTTGTTTGACACCCCGCATGAGCTGGCGAACTTTTTTGTCTTCCGCCATCGCAGCGTCGGCCTGACGGAAAAGTCGAGTCATCTCTTCCGTGAAGATGGTGACGTTTTCGTTTGGCAGCTGCACCCGGGTCTCCAGCAAAGAAGCGGCTCTTTCCCTGCGGACGACGCTTGTGAACGTGTGCAGGAATGCGCTGCGGAAAAGATCCCAGGTCTGCAGTGAGGACTCCCGATTCTCGAACCAGGTTCTGGCCGCGTCTTCGAGGTAGAAGTACACGTGACGCAGCTTGTCTTCCTTGGTCCAGTTGTTAAAGGCGGCGACACGGTCGTATGTTTCAAGCCAGGTTTCCGGGTCTTCAAACGACGATCCGCGGAAGGTTGGCGGCTCCTTGGGATGCCGAAGAAGGATCGGCGCAGGATGCACGGGGTCGGTCATCGTCGCTGCGGTCGATGTTGGGATCTGCGGCTGTCTGTCTTTTTCGGGAAGGAGCCCGTGCTCTGGCGGCAGTCCCTTCTGCCTGCGGCTTGTTCGACGATCTGGGTTCTCCTTGCCGTCGTCCTCGTCGCGGCTTGGGCTTCGGTCAGCACTTCGCGGGGGCGTCCGGATCATGGAAGAAGCAGCACCTCCACCAGATGTCACGTGGTCGTGACGTCGACGAAGACAACAGTCAGCACGTCCGAGATGAAACTGTTTATTTGGCCGAACTTGTGGCCGAGAAACTGAGAACTAGAACTACAGCAATACACGCTGTACTATGATAGCGGCGAACAGGGCGTCGTCCGTCGATCAACTGACAAGCGGTCAAGCGCGTCGGCTTTTATACAGGCGCTATGGAACTTTCCAGCAATATCGATGGTGGCGGCGTTACCTCTCGACAAAGCTGGAACATTCGCGTGTGGCACGTAATCTTAACAAAACGATCTACTAAAATCGTGAAGCTTCTCGAACACTGCTTCACGGCCAGCGTCGAGCGTTGATAACCGTCCTTGCTGGTCAAACTCGAACACATCAAAATAAAAGAAGAAGCGGGCGTGGCAATATACGGCCCGTTTGGAAGGCTCTGACTGCCGCCTTTGAGTCGCTGTACACCTCTTCACATCGACCATTTAGCAGAGCGAGCGCAATGGCCACTTGTTCGGCCACCTGCGGGTTCGTTGTGCGTACCGTGGAGCAGTTCGTAGTCGAGCCGGTCTGATCGACGACTACCGCTGCGAACTTTTTACCGTCTCGATATGCTGCAGCGTCGACGAAACTTGCACTTGTACCACCCTTTCCTAGTTGCTTCAATAGAGCTGTCGCCCTCGCCCGACAACGCCCGACAAGATAGCGGAAGCGCAGCAACGATCGCAGCTAGCTAGATTGTCCACGACGACGGCCGGTCGGCGCATACTTAACGAACTCGGTTTCAACCCAATGCAGGTGGAAACAAATAGCGTGCGTATATCGAAACATGTACAAGAAAACATCACTGTTGCTCCAATCCCCCGCAACACACACCCTGTATCCAATCCCCCGCAACACACACCCTGTACACATACAGGGTGTGTGTTGCGGGGGATTGGAGCAACAGTGATGTTTTCTTGTACATGTTTCGATATACGCACGCTATTTGTTTCCACCTGCATTGGGTTGAAACCGAGTTGTACAGGGTGTGTGTTGCGGGGGATTGGAGCAACAGTGATGTTTTCTTGTACATGTTTCGATATACGCACGCTATTTGTTTCCACCTGCATTGGGTTGAAACCGAGTTCGTTAAGTATGCGCCGACCGGCCGTCGTCGTGGACAATCTAGCTAGCTGCGATCGTTGCTGCGCTTCCGCTATCTCAGCCGCAGAGTTGTGCACGCCGAGTGCGAGTAGATTCTCGGTGTGTGTGCGTACTGGAAGCCCCAATGCTTTCTTGACGATCTTCCTGATAACAACATCGAGCTTGTCCCACTCCGACCTGAGCCAGTTGTGCATGGCAACGGTGTAGGTAAAGTGGCAGAGCACGAACGCATTAATGAGTCTTAACAAATTGTCCTCCTTAAGGCCTCTGTGTCTCCCGGAGATCCTTTTGACGAGTCGAAAAGCGCTGTCAGTCTTGGCGACGATCTTCCGCATAGCGGTGCCGTTGCCGCCCTTCGCTTCGATAAACATGCCGAGAATCCTGATGGTGCCTACCCTCGGGATTCCCTCCCCATCACTGGTGTAAACGTGTATGTTACTTTCTTCGACGGGTTTCCATCCCTTGGGTCGGGAGCCCTGTTCCTTCCTGTAGAGCAGGAGCTCCGACTTTGCGGGTGAGCATCTGAGTCCCGTTGGGCGCAGATACGCTTCCACCTCGACTACTGCCTCATCTTGCACACGGCCTTCGCTGCCGCCGACGCACCAAATCGTGATGTCGTCGCGTAGATGGTATGCTTGATAGCCTGGCCACTAGCCAGTCTTTTAGACAGTCCAATCATGCAGAGATTGAATAGCACCGGAGAAATCACAGATCCCTGGGGCGTGCCTCGATGTCCAAGCGGTACGTCTTCGGAGAAAAAGTTCCCGATGCGCAGCCTCGCTTTTCTCCCAGACAGGAAGGACCTGATGTAGTTGTACAGCCAGGCCCAAGCTCGAGGTTCGCCACCGTCTTCAGGATGAATTCGTGCTTGATGTTGTCAAAGGCCTTCTCCAGGTCTAGGCCAAGAAGAGCCTTGGTATCTCTGGAGTAACCATCGATGACTTGGTGTTTAATGAGCATCATTGCATCCTGCGTTGAAAGGCCGGCGCGAAAACCGATCATATTATGTGTATAAATGTCGTTTCCCTCCAGGTAGTCGTTAAGTCTGTTGAGAATCGCGTGCTCTGCCACCTTACCCACACAGGACGTAAGGGAGATGGGGCGAAGGTTCTCGACGCTAGGCGACTTTCCTGGCTCGGGGACTAGTACGGTATCGGCTAGCTTCCATTCCTCAGGGACCTTACCCGTTTTCCATGCTTCGTTGATGAAAGCAGTTAGGCGTTCTAGAGATACGTCGTCGAGGTTTCTGAGGGCTCTGTTTGTGATCCCGTCCGGCCCTGGAGCCGACTTGCGATTTAGCGTTTGAATCACTCGCCTAATTTCGATCTCTGAAAAGTCTTCGTCCAGTTCTGGAAGAGGGGGGACACCATAGTCTGGGAACACGCCGTCTTCGCCCTCTCGTTCGACTGGTAGGTACTTGGATACTAACCAGGCAACGAGTTCTTCAACCACCTGTTCTTTGGTGGCCTCATGCAGGGCACGGGCTAGGGTGTGCCTTTGGTTGGCCTTAGTGCTGTGCTCATCCAAGAGATGCTTCAGAAGGTGCCATGACTGGCCGTTTCTGATTTGCCCATCGACGGACTCACAGAGCTCGTCCCACTGCTGTTTGCACAATGTGTCGCAATGTTCTCCGATTTCCTTGTTCAACTTTGATATTTTTTGCCGCAGCCTACGGTTGTGCCTCTGCTCCTTCCATCGACGCATTAGAGCATTCTTGGCTTCCAGCAGGTGGGCAAGCCTGCTGTCCATCTTCTCCACATTTAAGTCTGATGTTATCTTCTTGGTGGCAGTGGCGATATCTCTGCGGATGTCCTCGCACCATTCCTCGAAGTTGTCGGGAGCACCGGGCCTTGTAGTACGGATGTTGCGAAAAAGATCCCAGTCAACCACCGTGAACTCTCGGACTCTGCTACGATCCACCTCTATAGAGGTCTGCAGGACGTAGTGGTCGCTGCGAAAGTCCATAGCGGTGTTGGTCCACGCATGGTTTTCAACATTCTTGATGAAAGCGAGGTCTGGCGTCGTGTCTCTGGTCACCGAGTTGCCTATCCGCGTAGGGAAAGCCTTATCAGTTATTAGGGTTAGGTCTAGTTCGTTGGCGTCCTGCCAAAGGTCCCGACCCTTGCTCGTGTCATATACGTATCCCCATAAGCCGTGTGGTGCATTGAAGTCACCGACTACGACGAGAGGGCGAGGACCAGCTAATTCCACTGCCTTCTCGAGCAACGTCTTGAACTGCTGGCGCCTGTACTTGGTATTACTATAAACGTTTAACACAAATACACTGTTTTTACGTTGATTGCGCCGTGGTGTGTCAAGCAAAATCTCCGCCATTACATGTTCTACCTTGCAGCTGATCAGTTTCAGGTCGTGGACGAGGTGTGTTAGCTTCTTACTTATAAGTGTGCAGACACCTCGTCCTCCTGACTGCCCAGGAACTGCACGGTAGCCAGCGAGGGACGCTGCAGAGGCTAAAGTCTCTTGAAGTGCTATAATATGAGGTTTGTCCGTTATTGTTCTAAAGTACTGCTGCAAGAGTGCTCTTTTACCAGCGTACCGCCTGCAGTTCCACTGCCAAATGCGGATATTGCTTTTATCGTTGGCCATTGGAGATTCTGCTTTCATCTCCGCCCTGGGAGGTCAGTGCTGCTCGAAGATTCTGTCCCTCTGCCGGATGGACCCCTGGTCTATCGACGGTTTTCACGTTGCTTGCCGACGCTCCATGTTGCTCCGATTTATGCAGTTTTACGTCATTTTCGAGCGCTACGATACGATCGTTCATTGCCCCTAGACCCTCGATTGGGTTGCTGAGTACAGCCTGCATCTGCCTAACGCTCTCCGTGAGGCTAGCTACCCTCTCTGCCACCATCTTGATGTTCGCCGTAATTGTTACCAGTGTCTGTTTAATCTCCTCTACCTGAGATTCCGTGTTCTTGAGCTTACTCACTACCGCCCTGCGTTTGGTTGCCATGGGCCCTTCTCCAGCAGGGACCGGCACCGGCGTATCGGTTTCGCGTTCAGTATTGCTGTGCAGCGCACTTAGCATTTTCTTAAATTCCGCCATTTCGTTGGCCATCTTGCTAACAGTTTCCTTAAGCTCTGCGTTTTCTTTTCTCAATCGCGATACCTCCGCGTCCCTAGCATGCTCTGGGGGCGGGTCGCATTGCATGGGTTGCTCGCCGTCGCTGCTACGAACCCTGTCAGCCCAGGTGAGGTTTGACTTTTTCCAGCCCTGGTCCTCGTTGGCGTGGACTGCCGTGGATGGCTGGAGCCCCGAGGCATATTTGTAGCCTGGCCTGGGCGAGGTGTCCGGGCATGTGCCGGCTGCGTCAGCCCTTCCCTGGTCAGGCCTCGAACTGGACCCGGAACGGGCCCGGGATCCGGACCGTGTCCTGGACCTGGAGCGTGCCCCGGATCTCGAACGGGACTTTTGACGCGCCCTGGATGTGGAGCGGCTCTTGCTGCCGCCTCTGGTTTTCGATCTCCCTCGCGACCTGGATCGGCCTCCAGTTGCCGATGGTCCGGGATGGTCCTGGTGATGACAGCCGTTGAGCTCGATGGAGGCGTCCACATCGAAGGATGGGGACCTCGCCTGGATGGCGCGGGCCCTCAGGCCTCGCCTGCGCCTGACGACATAGGGTGTCTGATATCGGTGCTTGCAGTCCCTGGATGCAGTGAGGTGTTTGCCACCGCACAAACTACATATCGGTTCACAAACGTGATGCTCGTTTGGCTGGATAGCTTCTCTGCAAGCCCTGCATACTGACGCGTCGGGCGTCGGACAGACGTCAGAGCGGTGTCCAAGTCGGCCACAGGCATAGCAGACATCGACTTGCTTCCTGTATAAAGTGCACTTGATTAGGGTGCCGCCGTAGGAAACATAATTGGGAACCTTGTATCCGTCGAAGAGCACTATGACCACTCCGGTACTCTTGATTCTCTTCACCCCAAGGGCCAGCGGATTTCTTGCATTAACAATCTTACGGTCGATGGCTTTGGACCGTCGCTAAGCGGGATCCCGCGGATGATTCCCTTGCATGTAGCATGTGGAGCAGCCACGTATGCACTGACTTCATGGTCCTGACCGGCCACGGTAATAGCTTCGACGTTAACGTAGTGCTTGACATTCTCTTGGCTCGGAGTACTCACGACCATGATGCTTTGTAGTGGATTAGGGCACATCGTGTCCAAGTTTCTCTCGCCCGGATCGAGTCCTGCCGCCTCCCATAGGGCCTCTGCCACGACAGACGGGCCAACCTTGCTGATACACAGGCCGCCTCTAGGCCTCACGACGATCTTGGTTTCGTCCCGGGGCAGCGGTGGCATCTTGCTGGCCCTGATAATGTTTTCCTTGATATCTCCGAAGCCGTGACAGCCGGGCGTAGGCGCTTCAGCGGTGGGCTTAGACGCCGGCGTTTGGGCGCCGAGAGCTCCGCCGGCTTTCTTCACTTCCGATCGTCTTCTAGTCACCGTAATCCACCCGGAATCCCTGTTATTCTCCTCATCGTCAACCTGGGTCCCCGCTTCGTCGCATTCCATCTCGTAATTTGGCGAGAAAAAGTAATTTTTTTTGTCAGAGAAGCGATGCCTGTGCGCCGCGGAGACAGCGACGCGGCCGGGTCTAACGGCGGCGTCTAGCTGCACACCCGGCGTGATCGGCACGAAATTCACTTATAAATGTGAAAATAGTCCACCCACCGGTGCACTTTTGGTGTCCACAGAGTCCCGATGAGCTCAGAAGTCCGATGCGACACACTTCGATTGAACACGGCCTCACAAAGCTCCAAGAAAATAAAAAAACACGGGAGCCGATCGAATCGCGTCCGACCTGCACAGCGCCATCCTCGCGTTTCCAGCGTGAGCTTCAACATGACTTTGTGGACCGGAGTCCGGTTCAACGGCCTGAGCCGCATTGAAAGGTTCGATGTGAACCGTATCACTTCGTGCATTTGTGCCAGCTACACCTGCTGGTAAGTCCTCCCCCCTTGACGAAGAATTGTCTGTACATGGAGGCCACATGTAGACGTCTGATGCGTAACTAGAAGCCGTGGAAGAAAAGTGATGGGAGGGCGCTTTAGGTGTTGAAGCCGAATCCGTATGGAAGATAACAAGGCGTGAAGCGTTCCATATGTTGGCGTCACTTAGGCGAAAAGAAGCTGGGCTAACCTGTTCCATGACTTTGTAAGGGCCCCGATACTTGGGGCGTTTGCCCGGCACACGAACCTTGACTGAATCGCCAACCCGAACTTTGGATGGCTTAGCACCTCGACGGCTGTCAACATACTGCTTCATTGCTTGTTGACGATAAAAAAACTCTGTCACGAAGTTGGTGAGGCGTTGGAGCTGCCGCGGTGCGATGCAACGACACTATGTCGAGAGCAACTCGCGGTTGCCTACCATGAAGAAGTTGAGCAGGAGACACTCCAGTGGAGCCTTGCGGTGAGAACCTGTGTGAAGCTTAACATTCAGCCAAAACTTGTTTTAGAGGTTGGTGTTCCAATTGGGCAATCTGGATATGTTCTTTCAGAACGCGATTGAATCGTTCGATTTGCCCATTTGATTGGGGATAGTACACTGATGACTTCAAGTGCTGGATGCCTCGTTGCGAAAGAAAGTCTCGAACTGCTGAGACTGAAACTGCGGACCGTTGTCCGTCACTACTGCATCAGGGAAACCTTCCCGGCTGAAAATTGAAGACATAAATTTTATGATGACCTCAGAAGTAACTGTATGCGTGAAACAAATCTCTGGCCATTTGGAGTGATAGTCAATAAGAAACAATGAACCAAGCATTTTGCGGAACATTATGCAAGGGACCAATGATATCCATGGCTAGTTTCTGCCAAGGCCGATCAGGCCATTCGACTGGCTGTAGCGGAGAGAATGTAGGTTTGGCAGACTTATCAGCTGCCTGACAGATGTGGCAGCTGTACCCTGTATGCTCAACCTGTTTGTCTAAGGCTGGCCACCAGTACCTGTCTCGAAGGTTCTGTTTTGTGCGAACAGTGCCTGGATGAGCGTCGTGTGCAGCCTGTATGATCTTGTTACGGAAAGAAGCAGGGGAAGTCACGCGTTCATCGCGGAAAAGTAAGTTCTCTACACAAGACAGTTCCTGTCGAACTGCGAAGTAAGGCAAGAATTCAGCAGCAAGAGCACATTCGGAAGACCATCCTTCACTTGCATATTTGAGAACTTGAGACAAAGCGGAATCTGCAGCTGTAGCTGCCTGAAGCTCAGCTTTAGTGATGCAAGAAGTGACTAAGGAGACAACTTCCTGATCCCGCTCTTCGGTAACCGGTATCTGAAGAGGAAGGCGCGACAGAGCATCAGCAACCACGTTATTGAAACCTTTACAATAGTGAACACCGAAGTTATAATACATGAGTTTTGCACACCAGCGAGAAATGCGAATGCGGCGGCGGCCTTCGGATCCTGCAGAAAGAAGAGCAACTAGTGCTTGGTGATCTGTACGTAATGTGAAGTGCCGGCCCCACAAATAAACATGCCACTTTTCGCAGGCAAAAAGACAAGCAAGAGCTTCACGCTCTCCTACTTAATACCTGCGTTCAGCAGGGGTCAAGGTACGAGATGCAAAGGCGATAGTGATTAGCTGATCACCTCTGAGTTGTTGAAACACTGCTCCCAATCCAACATCGGACGCATCCGTCGTGATGACAATGGGAAGCTTGTCATTGAAAATACTAACAGCTGGCTTCGAGGCCAGGATGGTCTTAACTCGAATGAAGCTCTGGTCACCTTCAGCTGACCAGGAAAAAGGCTGTCCTTGCCGAAGTAAGGTACGCAGCGGTTCAACAACATCGGCATAGTGTGAGACAAGCTTGGCATAATAACCAACAAGACCCAAAAAAGATCGCAAAGTTTTGGCATCAGTAGGCCGTGGGGCATTAACAATGACCTGGACTTTAGATTCAACAGGTGTTAAGCCACGGGAACTGACATTATGCCCTAGAAATTGCAATTCACTCACAGGAAAAATACACTTATTATTTGGTTTTATACCACATTCACTGATGCGGGTGAGAACAGCATGTAAATTGGCGTCGTGCTCTTCGCGAGTACGTCCCAACACCAAAATATCATCCAAGTAACAAAGTGCGCCAGTGCAACCCTGAAGAATGATGGACATCATTTTCTGAAACACTGCAGGGGCAAATGCAAGCCCGAAACACACGCGGCGAAAACGAAACAAGCCTTCGTGCGATACAAATGTGGTTAAGTCAATACTGCACTCGGAAAGTTCTACTTGGTGGTAAGCGGACGCGAGGTCCAACATAGAAAAACATACCGCTCCGGAGAGCTGCTGAAGAAGCTCTTCAATGTGGGGAAGAGGAAACCCGTCTATGACGATCGCCTTGTTCGGTTCCCGTAAGTCGACGCATAGTCGAAGAGATCCGTCTTTTTTTCTTCACGACGGTTTGCGGAGATACCCTGTCGGAAGCAGAGAGAGGCTCGATGATTCCGCTGGCTTGAAGGCGGGGCAGTTCCGCAGAGACTTGCTCACGGAGAAGAGGAGGAAGGCGGCGAAGCTTGGCACGCACGGGGCACACACCTGGTCGACACTTCACCTCATGCACAAAACCGCGCACGCAACGCAGTTCACGGGTGAACAGGTGGCGGAATTGAGAAGGCGCTGGCCGGAAGATCATCTTGAACGTCGACTTGAGCACACGTCATGGACGCAAAGAGGATATTGATGGACAAGGCCTTGATGGCATCGCGTCCCAGAAGCGAGTTACCAGTGGCAGTAACATAAAAATTAATGAAAGCAGTGCGACTGCAATACGAGACCTGCGCAGCAAAATAGCCCAATTATTTATTACTTCCTTAGAATAAGTTTGTAGAACGATGTGTGAAGGTGAAAGCCGAATGTTGGAAAAATGACTATAAAAGTCAGCGGCACTGATTAAAGAGACTGATGCACCAGTGTCCACCAGAAATGACAAGGGCACATTGCCCACTGAAGCTACGATGCTGGGCTCGGGCGTTGTGGAGAGGCCATCCACATTAAGAACAGTGACCGTGTTGGTCTGCTCAGTGCTCGAAGAAGCAGGTGAAGAAACTGGTTGAGGAACATTTGCAGGACGAGAATTGCATACGGACTGGAAATGTCCGATTTTTCCACACGCAAGACACGTGCGGTTCCTCGCAGGACACTGCGCAAAATTGGCTAAATGCCGAGCCGATCCGCAACCAAAACAATGCGCGGCTGAACTTTGCGAAGAAAAATGCAGACGCGAGCTGAAAGCTCGGTGTTGATCTGGAGAGACTGAATTGGACGGCATGGGGTCGCCATTTTGACGGCTTCCTCGCACCCGCGAAGCGGAGGGGCCGCCATGTTGGCCGCCACGGAAAGGCTGTGCGAACGCCTCCTCTAGAAAGATGCCTGCCGCGTGAGCCAAAAACCTCCTGCCCTGCCCTTTCCCTCCTTCACCGTTTTTAATGAGGGCAGTAGCTGGCGATCCTTGCGGTGGCCGCTTGCAACACACATTTGCGCATGCGCACATTACCCCCCTCGACGTCATAACACGCCAGCCCCATTGAAAACCATGTTGAAAACAATAGGGGAGAACGTGGCGCCATCTCTCGACAAGCGACCACAACTCACGGCAGGACGGCTACAATGGGATAGCCAGCGACGCCGCAGGCATGTTTCTAGAGGAGGCGTTGGCTGTGCAGACGGGCGGCCATGTTGACCGCCACGCGGAGACGAAGGGCCGCCATGTTGACGCGTCCCTTGAAACAAAGAACCGCCGCCTTGGGCCCCCGCAGCGGAAAGTTGCTGCACTGAGTGCGGAGCGAATTGCTCCAACTGAGAGCGAATGAGTTCATCCTCTCGCGCAATCGAGAGGGCTTCGGATAATGAAATCGAGGAGCCTTTCTGAAGAAGCCTGCAGCGGACGTTTTGCGAGGCTACTCCGGTCAAAAGTTTATGGCGTATCATAGCGCTCTCGAGCGCGCCGAAGCCGCGCGACACGGCGAGGGATCTCAAACTTGTAATGAAATCGGCGACTGGTTCGCCCAGCAATTGTCGCCTTTCTTGGAATTTTGCACGTGCGAGATAGTCGCACGAAGCATCTTTGAAATGCTCGTCGAGCAGAGCGACGGCGTCCTGAAAGACATCCAACGCCGGCGTCAACGCAGACGCGTTGGCGGCGGTCAGAGTATAGAAGAGTTTTAATCCGGCGTGGCCTAATGCGTTTAGGAGGAGGGCCTTGCGACGCTCGGGCTTGGTGGCGTCCTCCCCGGCAGCGTCGACGTAAGCGTGGAAAATGAATTTCCGGTCAGACCACGGTATCGGAGGGTCCCCGGGCGAAGAAAGAAACAAAGGCGGAGGAATGGGAGACGCCATGTCGAAGAAGAAAGAGAAGCGATGAAGGCCGGAACGAAAGAACTGACGCCGATAGAATCGCTTTAACGAAGAACGGCGCAGGCGGCTTAACGTGAAGGAAGCGGCGCAGCAGCCACCATGGTCAGAAGAAGGCAGTAGGCTTAGGAGTGCGGGTTCGTTGTGACGGAAGAAACAGAGTACACAGAAGAAAATGTTCTTACGAGACCTCGTCGCCATTGCTGTGTTGTGGGCTGGTGGTCCCGGCGAAGAAGCAGGCGAAGAAGACCGGCGGTGATGAATGCGGCCGGCGGGGACGCTACCAGCCCCGAACACGCGGTTTGGCGCGAAGCGCCAAAGAAGAACGAAGCGTCCGCATTCAAGGAGTACTCAACACACACTGACTTTATTTACACGTCGCGCCTGTTGAATACGGATACCAGAGTGGCCCCCCCTGGCATCCCACATGGCATTTCGAAACCGAAACCACCAGAACAAAACACCACACATATGTACCAACACTGAGCCTCTTCGATTATTCGCTCGGGCTGCCAGACGGCAGCCAGCGGGCTGCCCGACAGCCTGCCAGACGTTCGTTTTAGGGGCGAAGCTCCTTAAGGCGGCACCCGTTCGTCCCTCGTAGTCGTAGTCGTAGTCGTAGTAGTCGTAGTGCGTAACCAGACTTACGCTTTGACCTCCAAGGTGGTGCCGGTGGGAGATTTTTCCTGTGCGTTGTTGAACAATAAAGAATTCGCAGCGTGCGCGTTAACTAAAAGCCGAATTCTTATGTCTCTCATTCCCCATTAGCAGCCATTGGCATGTTCCAGTAGGAAACGTTAGTAGAAGTGTAAGTGTTAGCTAAAAGCCGACTTCTTCTGTCTCTCATTCCCAGTAGCAGCCATTGTTTACCTCCAAGGCAGTGCCTGGTGAGATTTCTCCTGTGCGTGATTAAACAATAAAAATTTTGTTCAAAACGCCGTTGATTGATCAAATAAACCAACGAAAGACGCCAGATGTTTTGTAAAAGCAAAACGAAAGAACGCCAGCTGTTTCTAAAGCAAAACGAAAAGACGCCAGCTGCTTAACGAAAGACGCCAGATGTTTTCTAAAGCAATGGTTTTCTAAACAATGAAAATTCACAGCGTACATGTACAATTAAAGTGAGCTGCAAGTCGTCATAACTCATCGAACCTTTAGTATAAACGCGCCCGATCTCACGTCGGTGGTGATGTACTGGGCAGAATTCACGGAAGATTCGCGGTTTACCGATGAACCTCCGCAGCTTCGCCCACTCATCATTATTCACTCCGTGGATTTGCTGTGATTTTTCTCGGACAGCTCTCGGGCAGCGCCGAAGCTCCGCCCACCTGCCCTACGGCTGCCGTAAACGCGTTCGTTTTTCCCTCTCCGGCAGCCAGCGGGCTGCCCGCGGACTCGCTCTCCTGCCGGAACGATTTTGCGCTGGCAGCACGCTGGCAGCGAGCAGACGACGCGCTCTTCTGCGTGTTTTTTTTTTTTCGTCGCATCGTCTGCTCGCGAATTCTTTGAGCAGAAGTTCGCCGCTCCGTTTGACGAGTCTTTTTCGGGTCGCTGCTTTCACGGTGGTTGAACGTGCATTTCATTTGTAGCCTGCGTCTGTCCTAACGCCACGAAATAGTATTTTAAGCGAGGTGCAGACAGAAGTGCGCCCTCTCTAGAAGAACGGATGCGTTGGGCTGAACGGTGGTAATTTCGTGTATGTGATCAAAGGTAAGACGTTTCAGTGTCATGCGAGTAATCTTCGTGTTGTTTACGTTTAATTCGTGTCCTCGGGCAGCGCCGAAGTTTCTTTCGGTTTTAGTAGCTCCCCTCCGATTCTGATGGTCGCGATATGCGAATGTGATAGCCGTCAAGGGCCCCGATGACGTCTGGAAGGCCGGCTTCTACCCCTTGGCGTTGATACAGCGCACAAAATGCACGCTTGCTTCGTGCGATGTCGTTGCTGTCCGGCCACTTGATCTCTCTCGCACTGATAGCATTTAGGAAGTCAAGAACACGCCGAATTTTGCCGTGCACGCTCGACCCACTCACGTCGAGTTTGTCCGCAACTACATACATTGTAGTTTACGTGCCGATCGAGATAGCTTAGCCTGATCAGCACGGTCTTCTCAGCTGACAGCTTCGTTCTTCCGACTCTAGCCCTGCGGATAAAATGCGGACCTCTCAAATTCTTTTACAAGAGCCGCAGCTGTGCTTCTGGACAGTCGAAACATTTTTCTGAACTCCAGGTCCACATGCGCTGGCACAACCATCTCGATGTATAACGGAACACGGTGCCGATCCTACCTCATTCGCCGGGCCAACAACAGGCTGATGGTGCGATGCTCCACGTCACCGCTTTCCTCTTCAATCGCATCGTAAGCGTGTAGCAGTTCTGCGATTGCTTTTAGCAGCACAACGAACTCGTCTGCCGAAGCCGCTGTGTCTACAGGGCGAAGATGTAGCAGACGACACAGAGCTCGCTGCGCTAGCGTGACGATGATGATGATGCTGTGGCGGCAGCCCTCGGGCTGCCCGACGCTTGCCCGAAAATTTTGACCATCGTCACTGTGACGCATAATGACGTCATTTCCTGTCAGAAAGGAGTCCTCGGGCTGCCGTCTGGCTGCCCGAACAGGGAAAATCGAAGAGGCCCACTGACAAGACACATGTCGGGAAGTGCCTGAAGATGCGCTGAATCGAACTTAGCCAAAATCACGCTACATAGAATAGGCGCGACACTTCACTCAATGCGGACGCCTTGATTTTGAACAAAATGCTTGTTTCCGTGCATTAAATGGTGAACGTAACATACGCACGCACAAGTTTTAGAAAGGACTGAATTGCGATTCCGAATTTGTTCTGGAGTGCAACAGTCCTACTATTCTTAAACATACTTCGCACTGCTTCTAAAACTTTGACCACGGGTATTGAATAAACACATCCTCAATGTCGACCGAGAAAACGGCATTTACTCTGAACGAGAGTGACGAGAGTTTATCAATACAGCCGCACATATCGCCCCGGTTAGAACAATAACATAAAGCAGATTATGGGTTGGAGTTGCTTGGTAATGGCGCCTACTTCCTGGGAAAGCCTAGGCTTACCAAAGAGCCAGTTCAGATCACCCCATGGTTGAAATTTTTACACTGTTGCCTTATTTTCAGGTTTACTGTGCGCGCAGGTAAAGAAGGCACAGCTATCGAAATGGGATACCGCGAATATACATATAAATATTACCTTGACTCCTGCGTCACATCTTGCTGGTACCATGAATCTGTCTACGAACCAAGAGACCCGCCTGCCTTTGACGAGGTGATGTGGCTTGGCTTGTCCTTCGAAAGTGGGAACCAATTTAAGGTGAGATTCTTATTTTCCAAAAGAGCTGGACATCACATCTAAATCACAACAGTAAAAAAATAACGCGCGTATAGAGGGCTGTAAATTGAATCTTATTTGTTTGCGCCTAGGGCTTGAGGCAGAAATGGTAATTAAAGTTGCAAAGCGCACTTATTGCTACGGCATACTTGAATACCAGAAAGGCAACACAGAGACGCACACACAGCTCTGTGTGTGTTTCTTCGTTGCCTTTATTGTATCCTGTTTCTTTGCGCTATCATAGTAATGAAAAAATCGGAAGCCCGCTTAGCGTCTGCGCGTTTTAGTTAAGAGAGGCGGCTTCTGTCCTTGTGTTTCGAAGACTGCCTTCACATCTGGCTCCATGAAAACGTGGACATTAACACCGTGCCGCCGGGCGCTTTAGAGAATAGTACTACTAACGATTACAGCAATTTAAAGTTTTCCTCACAGATTTGCAATACGCAGGAACCATTGATAGCGATAAAAATGTTATACACAGCCATGGTTTAACGGTATTGAATAGAGTTGCAGGTTTTCTATTTTCTTTGTGGTGGGGCGGGGTGGCGAGAGGGCGGAGAGGGGGAGCTAAACCGGGCTAACAGAGCATTGAGACGGTGCACGGACAATGAGTGTGGCATTGTTGAAAACGGCATTTGAATGTTTTAAGCGAATATGTATATCAATAAGACATCTCCCAAACGTCCGTCGCCCGCGGGAGGAAGTATATGTGCTGCAGAAATCGGGCAAGCGGCACTACTCACCACTTGGCATATAAGAATGTGCAAGTCGTCTGCGGGAAAGAATGTGTGCCGTAAAAATTAGGGCACTTCAGTACTCACCACAGGTTAACTAAAGATGAAGAAGGGAACACACGGGCGGCAAACAACAATCAGTATCGAAGCGCCCGGCGGATGCGACAAGCAGACAAGACGACCCATGTCATGTCAAAGATACGAATGCAGCTCAAGTGGAACTCGTAAGTTTTTCGCCTTATGGGATGCTGACAACACCATTCTGACTGCCCCAAGGAACACAGTAGACAAACGTTTTCGGAACGCTTTCACATACTGACAGATTTGTATGATATGGTGGCCGTACTTAGCGCACCGGCGACTGGAGATAGTGGGGCCAAGTACACTAAAAATGGCTGACTCTTCAGTAATCGAAAGTAGGTTTAAGCATGAAATAGCTACTGGCAAAGCAGTCTGGCTGGAGATAATAATAGCCACACTCTTAACAAGGGCATTCCCCATGTTCGCAACGGCACACCACACCATACTGTGCACTAGTCCATATGCGCGCCATCGTTTCGTGTCGCTGTGTGGTATAAACTTTTGGGCTTTGCCTATCGTATGCCGCCACGACGCGATACCGATCTGAAAGCTATATACAAGCCGTTCTGCAGAATCCCACAAGGTGGCCGAAGGGTTTAAAAATGGTAATTATCAACCATCCGTTTGTAGCACGGAGCCACAAAGAAACGCATACAGATTTCTCAGAAATAAAAGCTTAATTTGGTCGGGTACCGTAATTGAACCCGGGACCAATGTTTTCCGGGGTGGTTGCTCTACCAACTGAGCTAACCAGGAAAGCTCCTGGTTCCTCGTGAGCTTTGTTGGAACAGAAAAACTGTCTTGGTCGCCACATGCGACGTGGATGATGTAGCACCGCAGAAGGAAAACAAACACTCGCGCGATGTGCGATATACTGCCAAAACAATGATTCCGCTAACCGAAGATAATCTTGCAGCGTAGCTTACATCGCGCACCGAACCAGGCCATTCCCCACATTTCCTTCTATTGTTTTTTTTTCTGCGGCGCTGCCCCAGTGACAGCGCCTCTCATCACCAAAACTGTTGTTGCGGCTGCGGCGACAAGCAGGAAGAGAAAACTCAAGGTAGGTGCGTCATTGAGGGCCCCGCTTGCTCCAATATGGCCTATCTGAAACAGCGTCTTATCTGTAAATGTCGCCGGTGTAGTTCCGAGCGCGTCGCTCCACCATCCTGGACAAGCCTGCTGACCTCTGTACATGGCCAGCATGTCGGTCTTATTTAGATTCTCGGTGAGACCATTCGGTCTGTGGGAAGTAGTCTGGCGGTGGCTTGTGTCGCTCTATCTAAATATCGGCTGAGTTAGGTCAGCCTTGAAGGCCGTACCTCTGTAGATGATGAGGACCTCTGGTGGCAGGACGATGTTCGGAAGAAAGAATGTGTCTTCCACGGCGGCACTGCCTTCGGGCAGGACACTTGTCTCAGCGTATCGGTTGAGACAGTCGGTAGCTACGACTATCCATTAACTTTTTGGAAGTAGACGTCGGGAACGGCCCCAGTAAGCCAATCCCGATTTGGTTGAACCGTCAGCGAGGTGCTTCGATGGGCTGCAGAAGCCCGGTTGGCCTAGTCGGCGGCGTCTTCCGTCGCTTACAGTCTCGGCAATTACAGGTCCGATGGCCGCCGGTGGTTGCAGTAGCGCCCCGCAGTCTGTGTTCTGAAATATGCGAGTCATTCCACTCTGATCCGCAAAGCGCGCACACTAGGGTATGCAAAACTTACCAGCGATTCAACAACGGTACTTTTGGCGAGGGATGTAAAGCTACGTGCAGAGTTTCGTTCGCTCTGGCATCTATTGGCAGCGCAGGAAATCTTCTCCGCGCTTGTCACAAGCAGGTCTGCAACCTTTACCTTGCCCTAGCGAGTCCTTTGGGTGCATCAGCATCGATTCGTATGGGCCACTTCCTCTGACGTCGGCTTGGAAACGCTGGGCCATCACTGCTGTTGACTACCTCACGCAATACGCCGAAACTGTCACCGTCCCAGCGGCTAGAGGGCTCTATGTTGCCTCTTTCTAACTCCACCAATTCATAATGCGCCACAGTACCCCCAGGAGCTACTTACTGATAGAGGCCATGCCTTCTTGTCGAAAGTCATCGAAGTATTCTTGAAGAGCGCTGCATTGTTCAACGCAAATCTACTGCTTACCAAGCGTAGACGAATGGCCTCACAGAACGTTTTAATCGTGCGCTTCATAACATGTTCTTGATGTAAGTCGCCGCGGAGCAAATAAAATGGGATGCCATTTTATCCTTCCACTACGCCTCCCATACCGCCCCTCAGAGTAATACAGGTTTTTCCAGCATTGGGCCTGCACCCGGCGCACACAATGGACAGAATCCTTCCACTCAAGCCCGATCCATTGGCGTGTGCGCCTATTTCTCCCGCAGCAGACATGCTGAAGAGTGTCGCGATCTTGCCCGGACATTTACTACAAATGACCAATAGTGGCAGAAGAACATCCGCAGTGACACCACCATTTCTGTGCTGACGTTCCTTTCTGGAGCCATTGTATGGCTCTCGGTTCCTTCCACTGCAACTGGCCTCTCTTCAAATCTATTGCCCAAATACGACGGCCCCTACTGTGTCGTCGAGCGCACATGTCCGGTTAACTACCGCATCAAACCCGTTGAGCCATCTTCAGACAGGCACCGTCGAGGGTGCGACATTGTCAACGCGGAACGCCTCAAGACCTACCTTGAACCATTGTCCTCCTGGGCTCCTTTCCGAAAAAAAAGCCGATCGTGGTTGGAGTCTCTGCTACGCTTTGACTGCCACCGTTGATCTGCTCAGAGTGCCGCCAAATAAACATCGTTATATTACATGCTATTAGAATATATATGTATATATTATGATGTCATGGTTGAAACGACGCTTATTAAGCTCAACGCCTCGTCAATGCGTGGCATGGGGTACACGTCCTGGCGGGTGGTCATATTGAGCGCCCGGTAATCCAGGCAAAAGCGCACAGAGCCATCCTTTTTACGAACCAAAACAACAGGAGACGACGAAGGGCTGGATGAGGAGCGTATTACCTCACGTCTGAGCATGTCGGCAACGTTTTCTTCTATATTTTTCTCTCAGTAAGAGACACGACGGCCGGCGGTGTACAATAGATATCCCGACTGTCTGAATTCGATGCGCTGTAGTGATAGTGCGGCCCAACGTAAACGAGTAAACATCGAAATAACTTGCGAGTTTCTTTAGCAAACCGAGCATCTGCTGCGTCTGTGAAGCTGTCAAGTCGTTGTTGATGGCGGCGGTAAAGGCGGAGGAAGAAGCATGCTCCCCGATGGAATGGTCTTTGGAGGAGACGGCTTGCAGTGGCATGACGAATACAGGCTCGTGATCGGCAACACGGGCCACCGGAGTGTTCTGACCCAGGAGCCGATGTAGAATTTACGGCTGTGATGAGGGCTGATCCACTGCGAAGACCACTGCGAAGGGGAGACCAACACGTCACCGTGGTCGATGTCGTTGGACGCAATGGTGGCAATTTGTTCTTGGAGTGGCGGCAGTACGGTGTCTTTCGCAGCGATCAGATGAAGTGGCTTCTGGCTGTCGTCGTCGAGCATGTTGTCGGTGGTAGTGAGATGGACGACGCGTTGTCCACAACCAATAGCCGCGGAAGCAGATGACAGAAAAATCCCACCCTAAAAGTTCGTGAGAGCAACGGGACAGGACAACAAACTGTATATGATGAGGAATATCGTTGATAAAAAAAATCACAGCATATCCACGGAGTGAATGATGATGAGTGGGCGAAGCTGCGGAGGTTCATCGGTAAACCGTGAATCTTCCGTGAATTCTGCTCAGTACATCATCACCGACGTGAGATCGGGCGCGTTTATACTAAAGGTTCGATGAGTTATGACGACTTGCAGCTCACTTTACCTTTACATGTACGCTGTGAATTTTCATTGTTTAGAAAACCATTGCTTTAGAAAACATCTGGCGTCTTTCGTTAAGCAGCTGGCGTCTTTTCGTTTTGCTTTAGAAACATCTGGCGTTCTTTCGTTTTGCCTTTACAAAACATCTGGCGTCTTTCGTTGGTTTATTTCATCAATCAACGGCGTTTTGAACAAAATTTTTATTGTTTAATCACGCACAGGAGAAATCTCACCAGGCACTACCTTGGAGGTAAACAATGGCTGCTAATGGGAATGAGAGACAGAAGAAGTCGGCTTTTAGCTAACGCTGCGAATTTTTTATTGTTCAACAACGCACAGGAAAAATCTCCCATCGCACCACCTTGGAGGTCAAAGCGTAAGACTGGTTACGCACTACGACTACGACAACGAGGGACGAACGGGTGCCGCCTTAAGGAGCTTCGCCCCTAAAACACGAGCAATACAAAAAGCGGAAGGGCGAATGGTGTTCCCCTGGGCAGCGACCAGCGTGGGTCGATCGTAAGGCGTCATCGTTTTGTTCAAACGTTGATACAAATCAGCACGTATAACAGAAAATGTCGCACTAGTGTCCGCCAAAGCATCGACATGCACTTCTTCCACTACCACAAAAACCATGTTGCACGGGCCTAATGGAGGAATTTCAGTCCTAATTTGGAATGCAGTTTTCCTACTGATTATCGGTGGCGAATGAGGCAGGCCGAAGTGGAGAAGAGGAGCGGCGAAAGGGCGAGGGTGAGCGCCGTCGTACAGATTGGCTGTTTATTGTGGATTCGACGCGGGCGGAGATAGAGACCGGTGTGGGGGTGACGAGTAACGCTGACCATGATAAGAGACCCCAGTGGAAAAATACGTTCACGCATGTCGTAACCTCGACGCTCATCTTGCTGGCGCTTTCGGCAGATGCGAGATATGTGGCCGCGAAACTCGCAGTAGTAGCATACTGGTCGGGTCGAGCACCAGGGTGGTGAGTAGAAGGCGTTCGAAGCACCTGGAGATAGTGCGGTCAGGCGGGCAGGTGCAGGGTCAGGCGGCACCGAACGGGAAGTTTACCGGAGGCGCGGCAGCAATCGACGCGTATGATGGTAGCGGTAACGTGTTTACCTCGCCGGGAGGCGCGGCAGCAACTTGGGCGTAGGTTGGTATGGGCCGATGAGCATGTGGCTGTACGTGCGCAGGTGAGGTCATGGATGTGAGTTCCTCCCGGATGATGTCGAGCAAGACCGGTCCAGAAGACTGTGCAGAGCACGGTGAAGCAGGTGAGAAGCCCATCGACTGTAGTTCTTCCCGTATTATGTCCCTTATGAGGTCACGGAGATGTTTATGAGACGTAGGAGGGTGTTCGCCAATGTCTGGTTGTAGACGAACCGAGTCCAGGGCATCGAGGCGCTGACAAGTCATGACGACGTCAGCGATGGTAGTTGGGTTCTTAGTAGCGAGGGCATTAAAGGCAACAGCCCCTATGCCCTTCAAAATGTGGCCTACTTTGTTCGATTCCGGCATGGAGCAATTGTCACACCGGCATAGCGCAAGAACATCCTCGATGTACGATGTGTACGACTCGCCGGGATGTTGGCGAGTATCGAGGGTCCTCTTCGCAACGGCGGATCGAATGGGCGGTGTGCCAAAAACATGGCGGAGCTGCCGCTGGAAGGCCGCCCAGTCGGATAAGTTAACGACGTGGTTGAAGTACCAAGTCTTCGCAACGCCGGATAGGTAGAAAGGCACGTAACACAGTTTGGAGGCCTCGTCCCACTGATTAGGGGCACTCACGCGGTCGTAGTCATTGAGCCAATCCTCGACGTCTTCTCCACGCTGATCAGCGAGGAACGGGGGGTCACGGTGGTGGCCATGTATGACAACAGGAGGCACGGTGTGCGGCGGAGCGGTAGAGATGGCATCACCGCCGGCAGGCTCGTTCTGCGACATGCTGCTGCACAGTGGGGGCAAGCGGCGGCCTCAACGCAGCTCCAGGGGGTAGAGCGGGCTGGCAGAGGACCGAGGACTGAAAATCCACCTCCACCACGTATGACGTCTTGGTTGGTACGACGTTTATTAAGCTGAAGGCCACGGAAGAGAACGGGCAGAGCGCGCACGCACCCGATGATGATGACAATAACACACGTTGACGATAAGGATAGAGAGACAAACGGATGATGATGATTACGATAATGCACAGAGGAGAAAGAAGCACATAACTAGTGCCCACAGTATTATATATACATACATATATATATATATATATATATATATATATAGAACCGTGTTGCTTGATTGGATACCCAGCACCTCCACCACAAAACTTACGGTTCGATTGAGGTTACCTGTTTATTTAGCAATGATGTCAGGCAATGATAGGTGGCGATGGCGTCCAAACCAGCTGAACGCTTCTTCTCTCGTGGATCATACCGTAGCACTACATATATATATATATATATATATATATATATATATATATATATACCACCACTTGTGAGGCACCGCTTTATTCGAGTCTAGCTCGAGCTGTTCTACAATGATGATGATATATACAGATGAGGAAATTCCACAATCGATGATATGTCGAGATGACAAAGAAGAGTCACTGATCTGCTGCGCTCACAATATATATATATATATATATATATATATAGTACGCAGATTATGAAGAGTCTGTCTTCGGTCGCCGTAAAATAATTAGGAAAAAAATCACAGCATATCCACGGAGTGAATGATGATGAGTGGGCGAAGCTGCGGAGGTTCATCGGTAAACCGTGAATCTTCCGTGAATTCTGCCCAGTACATCATCACCGACGTGAGATCGGGCGCGTTTATACTAAAGGTTCGATGAGTTATGACGACTTGCAGCTCACTTTAATTTTACATGTACGCTGTGAATTTTCATTGTTTAGAAAACCATTGCTTTAGAAAACATCTCGCGTCTTTCGTTAAGCAGCTGGCGTCTTTTCATTTTGCTTTAGAAACATCTGGCGTTCTTTCGTTTTGCTTTTACAAAACATCTGGCGTCTTTCGTTGGTTTATTTCATCAATCAACGGCGTTTTGAACAAAATTTTTATTGTTTAATGACGCACAGGAGAAATCTCACCAGGCACTACCTTGGAGGTAAACAATGGCTGCTAATGGGAATGAGAGACAGAAGAAGTCGGCTTTTAGCTAACACTTACACTTCTACTTCTACTAACGTTTCCTACTGGAACATGCCAATGGCTGCTAATGGGGAATGAGAGACAGAAGAATTCGGCTTTTAGTTAACGCGCACGCTGCGAATTTTTTATTGTTCAACAACGCACAGGAAAAATCTCCCACCGGCACCACCTTGGAGGTCAAAGCGTAAGAATGGTTACGCACTACGACTACTACTACGACTACGAGGGACGAACGGGTGCCGCCTTAAGGAGCTTCGCCCCTAAAAGGTATACGCTTCTAAAAAACTGTTTATTTGTCGACGTTTAGATCGGAGACCGATCTTCATCAGGATCGGCCACACATCCTGATGAAGATCGGTCTCCGATCGAAACGTCGACAAATAAACAGTTTTTTAGAAGCGTATACCTTTTTCCTATATATATATATATATACATATATATATATATATATATATATATATATATATATATTATCACGAGTTTTATTGGCGGCCACGATACCACGATACAGCGACAGTCAAGGCGGGGCCGACTCTCAGCGCGAGCTGCGTTCTCCTCGAAAAGAGCCGAAGAGGGTGACCCACTAGAAGGTGCTCGAGAGGACGACCCATTACTAAGTTCGAACGCTTCGCTACAATTACCCCGGGTACGAAAAGGGAGCCACCTGGCGACCTAGCAAGTTGTCACTATGAGGGGGTCGTGGTAGGGCTTCAAGCGCTCCACGTTGACAATGTCGCGCCATCGGCGGCGCATGTCCGAAGATGGTTCTATGGGTTCGATCAGGTAGTTGACCGGGGATGTGCGTTCGACGACATGGTAGGGGCCTTCGTATTTGGGCAGTAGTTTGGAAGAGAGGCCAGTTGCAGCACTAGGGACAGAGAGCCAAACGAGCGCTCCAGGGAGGAACGTGGGCGCAGAAGTGGTGGTGTCACCGTGAATGCTCGTCTGCCGCTCTTGGTTATGCGTGGTGAAGGTCTTGGAGAGCTCACGACCCTCCTCAGCAAGTCTGGCTGTGGCAGAAATAGGCGCACATTCAGAGCGATCCCGCTTGTAGGGAAGGATTGTGTAGATTGTGTGCGACGGGGGCCTGCCTACAATAAGAAAAAGGGCGAGGAACCAGTAGTGTTCTGAGGGGCGGTATTGTAGGCGTACGTGACAAAGGGCAGAATGGCATCGCAATTTGTGTGGTTGCCGAGGGCATGTCGAGGGCATGTCGCCGAGCGTGCGGTTAAATCGTTCGGTGAGGCCATTCGTCTGCGCGTGGTAAGCAGTGGTTTTGCGGTGAACAACGTTGTCTTCTTTGAGAATGGCTTCGACGATTTCCGACAAGAAGACACGGCCTCGATCACTGAGCAGCTTCTGGGGTGGACCGTGACGCAGCATGAAGCGGTAGAGCAGGTAAGAGGCCACATAGAGCGCTGTAGCCGCAGGGAGGGCGGTAGTTTCAGCGTATCGCGTGAGGTAGTCTACAGCGACGATGGCCCAGCGGTTACCAGCGGACGTCAGACGAAGTGGCCTGTACAAATCGACGCCAACGCGCCCAAACGGCCAGTCAGGGCAAAGTAGAGGTTGCAGACCTGGCGGTGACAGGTGCGTCGAAGTTTTGCGGCGCTGGCAATCGATGCAGGAGCGAACGAACTTCTGCACGTAGCGGTACATTCCTCGCCAAAAGTACCGTTGGCGAATGCGGTGGTAAGTTTTTGATATCCAAGAGTGTGCACACTGCGGATCAGAGCGCAACGACTCGCATATGTGAGAGCGCAGACTGCGGGGTATTACTAGTAGCCACTGGCGACCGTCGCCGTCGTAATTGCGTCGGTGGAGGACGTCGTCGCGAACGGCGAAATTGTGGGCTTGACGACGCAATGCGCGAGAGGATGGTGTGGCCGATGGATCAGTCAGCAAGTCTATCAGTGAGGCAATCCATTGATCCTTGCGCTGTTCGGTAGCGATGGTGTGAATGTCGAAGGAAGAAACGGCAAAGTGAGACACTGAGCTGTGGGCATTGTCGTCAGGCAAGGGAGAACGGGACAGGGCGTCGTGTCAGCATGCTGGCGTTCGTTGCGGTACAGCACGCGGATGTCTTAGTCTTGCAGGCGAGGTGCCCACCGCGCGAGACGGCCTGAGGGATCCTTCAAGGCCGACAACCAGAACAGTGCATGATGGTCGGTGACGACATCAAATGGGCGACCATACAAATAATATCGGAACTTCGTAAGGGCCCAGATGATTGCCAGGCATTCTTTCTCCGTAACGGTATAGTTATTCTCAGTTTTAGTAAGCGTACGACTTGCATATGCCACGACGTATTCCGGGAACCCAGGTTTACGCTGCGCAAGGACAGCGCCGAGGCCAATACCGCTGGCGTCCGTGTGTACCTCTGTAGAGGCCGTAGGGTCGTAGTGGCGTAGTATCGGAGGAGACGTCAACAAACTACGGAGCTTTCCCAAAGCGTCATCACACTCTGACGACCACGAATTGAGGGGCCCGTTGCTGCCAAGGAGCTTCGTCAGCGGCGATAGGATACTCGCGAAGTCGCAGATGAAGCGCCGAAAGTAGGAGCATAGTCTTACGAAACTGCGCAGTTCTTTAACCGACGTAGGTTTGGGGAACTCTGACGCGGCCCGAGGCTTGGCTGGATCGGGGAGAATTGCGTCTCTGGACACGACGTAGCCCAGTATTGTCAGCTGCCGTGCTGCAAATCGGCACTTCTTCAGATTCAGTTGTAGCACGGCGTCGCTCAAACGCGTCAACACATGCCGTAGGCGTTGAATATGCGTGGAGACGTCCGGCGCGAAAACGACCACGTCATCGAGGTAACACAGGCCCGTGTGCCATTTCAAGTTGCGCAGAACGGTATCCATCATGCGCTCAAAGGTCGCTGGGACACATTACACAGACCAAACGGCATGACGTTGAATTCGTACAAGCCATCCGGCGTGACAAAGGCTGCCTTCGGTCGAGCGTCATCAGCCATGGGTACTTGCCAGTACCCTGAGCGCAAATCGAGCGATGAAAAGAATTCTGCTTCTTGCAGGCTGTCAATGGCGTCGTCTATACGAGGTAGGGGATAAACGTCCTAACGGGTGATCTTATTCAGTCGTCGGTAGTCCAAACCGCACAGAGCCGTCCATCGTCGCCACGAGAACGACAGGAGACGCCCCCGGGCTGTTTGAGGGTCGAATAACATCACGGCGAAGCATGTCTTCGACTTGCTCGTTAATTACACGACGCTCTGCTGGAGATACGCTATATGGACGTTGCCGCAGTGGTGGCTGGGCGCCAGTGTCGATGCAATGGGTGACAGCAGACGTGCGGCCGAGAGAAGTTTGCGCAACATCGAACGAAGGACTAAATTCTTTCAACAGGCATCGAAGCTGGGAACGCTCGACCGACGTAAGGTTGTCGGCAATCGAGGAACGAAATACATCAGCGGATGCCGAATCAGATGTGGAAACAGCACTGAGCGTACTGGAGTTGGCGCAGTGCGTGTCACCCGGTGCGTCCATAACTTGTGCGTCTTCGAGGGGTTCCGCTCTGCCGAGACATTCCCCTCGCACCAACGTAACAATGAACGTGGATGGGTTGGTCACAAAAATATCCGCCTCGCCCTGAGTGATTTCCACGGTCGCAAATGGCACCAGCAAGCATTTCCTAGTGACAACGCGGTGGCATAGAGAAAGGAGTGCAACGACGTCGCAGAGACCGGTGCAATAGACTGACACAGCCGTTGACGAATTTGCAGGAACTGTGATGTCGTCTTTGACGAATACCTTGGTCGCAGCCGATGAACTGTCTGCCGGCGTCAAATCTGAGAATGGTGAGAGCTCTATTTCGGCTGGTGCGCAATGAATGATGGTGTCGTGGCGGGCGAGAAAATCTCCTCCCAGGATGACGTCGTCAGAGGATGAAGAAATTAAAAGGAATTCGACGGCGTACAGAGCGTCCTGAGTTATGACACGGGCTATGCATACCGCCGTCGGGTGAATACTTTGGGCGCTGGCTGTACGGAGGGAGAGCCCGGAAAGTGGCGTCGTCACTTTTCGTAGCAGGCGGCTTAGTCTCGCGTCCATAACGGATACGGCGGCTCCAGTATAGATAAGGGCAGATGCGCGAAAACCGTCCACAAAAACGTCGATCACGTTCGATGGGCTTCGCTGAGGGCTTTCGCAGTTCGATAGCGTCACAGCCCTTGCCTTGTGGAATGCGACGACTAGTTTTCCTGCTCGCGTGGGACCGGACGTGGCCGCATCGGTGACAGCGAGCGGCGTCGTGGTGACGGTGAACGGTGGGTAGATGCAGCTGGGCGAGACGTCGGCGACGGAGGCGTAGGTGGGTCGTAATATGGGCGTTTCGACTGGCTGGTAGCAGGCGGCGCGGCTCTAGGCGGCTGCACGCGATTGCAATAGCGCGCCACGTGGCCGGCGTAACCGCATGCGAAGCATATGGATTAGCGGGGCGGCACATGATAGGACTGCATGGTGGGCTGCAGTCGTAGCCTGTGCGTGACGTCGGCGTAGGTTACCGGTACATCCGCTTCGAAAGAATGAGGTCGAGCGGAGGCTTCGGAGTAAATGTGTGGGGCAGCCGTAGCGATTGGTGCGGGCGTTCTTGTGACAACTTGGGCGTAACTCAGAGGTGCAGGAGCCGGGTGGTGCTGGTGGTACTCGAGCATGACCTCCACGATTTCCTGCTCAATTGCTCGACGGAGGGAAGGCAGAAGGGTGGTCGATGGCTGAAGAGCGTACCGAGGGCGAGCAAAGTCCAGCAGAGAGAACTGGCGCGCGATTTCCTCGCGCACGAAGGTCTTGATATCTGCGAGCAACGCGGAGTGGTCGGGTATGGTCGACAAGCCAGCGAGTTCGGCGTCGCGTGACGGAGAGCGACGGGTCATAGATCGCTGCCGGCGCAGCTCCTCATAGCTTTGGCAGAGCGTTATGACCCCTGCCACTGTGCTGGGGTTCTTGGCAAGCAGCATGGTGAAGGCGTCGTCGTCGATGCCATTCATGATGTGCCTGATCTTGTCAGAATCGGACATGGTGGCGTCGGCTTTCTTACAGAAAACGAGGACGTGTTCAATGTAACTGGTGAATGATTCTCCCGCCAGCTGAGCGGGTTCACGTAAGCGCCGTTCGGCCTCCAGCTTACGAACGGCAGGGCGGCCAAACACGTTGTTAATGGCGGTCTTGAAGTCGGACCACGTGGTAAACTCGGATGCGTGGTTGTTGTACCACAGGCCCGCAACACCCACGACGTAGAAAACCAGGTTAGTCAATTTTCCCGCCTCGTCCCATTTACTGGGAACACTCACGCGCTCGTAAATCGCGAGCCGGTGCGGGCGGGGGTGTTTGCTGGGAGGCGTCTTGAGGCATGGTAGGCGGCAGGGTACGGGATCGAAGAGCCAGGGGCATCGAATGAGGGCCGAAGTTGTAGTGAAGGCCCAGCACTCTCCACCAAATTATCAAAAGGTTTATTAGCGGCGACGATACTCGACGATACAGCGACAGTCAAGGTGGGGCCGACCCTCTGGCGAGCTGCGTTCTCCTCGAAAAGAGCCGAAGAGGGAGACCCATTACCAAGTTCGAAACGCTTCGCTACTATATATATATATATATATATATATATATATATATATATATATATATATATATATATATATATATATATATATATATATATATAATATATATATATTATATATGAGCAGTTTCTTTTAAAGTTTTCAATTTCAAAGCGTTTTTACACCTGAGCTGTCTTGCTCTACCGTGTGCCGTCGTTGTCGTAGTAGTAGTAGTAGTAGTAGTAGTAGTAGTAGTAGTAGTAGTAGTAGTGGTGTAGTAGTAGTAGTGGTAGTAGAAGTGGTAGTAGTAGTAGTAGTAGTAGTAGTAGTAGTAGTAGTAGTAGTAGTTGTAGTAGTAGTAGTAGTTGTAGTAGTGGTAGTAGTAGTTGTAGTAGTAGTGGTATTAGTAGTAGTAGTTGTTGTAGCACGATGCATCTTGTGTAGTAGCACGAATTGTGCACCATGCAGCATTCTCCGCAACGCGACATGTGTCATCCTGTCTGGCTAACCGCACACACTTGGCGTTTCGTGGACGGTATTAAATGTTATTTGCTGCCTGCATCTTCCCTTCATTTTAGTAGACCAGTGATGAGTAACGGGTTTGCCCTATTCTCGAACTAGTACACCGCATCACGGGAAAAAGATGGCCCATCCCACCGTCATAGAAATCGGTATAACACGAAAGTGAAACCTGTCATCACAGAAGTAGTTTCTTGTTTATACTGCATTGGATGATGAGAGATTGTACGATGTCTAGTGTTGTTTGTCAGATATAGCACCGCTTGATGTGGACGCATCGCACTCAAGTTGATGCCTAGTGGCATATCTCCGTACCGCAAACTAACGCCCATTATCATGATGCGGTAGCTGAAGTTCTTAACATATACGTGGACACCACATATGCTGATTCCTGCGCAGATGGAATCAACAAGCCCATTAATAAACACTAATACTCGAAATGCACTCCTTCAAAGCGTCGTGAAATGCGAAGAGAAACTCTAGGCGCGTCATGTCTTCCCTCTAGCCTGGCCGTTACTTCTCACAGGGCGAGCGGGGAACGCGGTGCGACAGCCAGGTGAGCGTCGGAGAGCTACTTTTCGATATCAATAGATGATATGAACGAGGCTTGGGCTAAAGTCGCCATCTCACGGTGTGGTAAAGCGATGACGAAATTAAACTTGTATTGGAAACTCACCGAATGACACGGCCGTAGCAACGGCGCGTATTTTAAAGACGATAGTCTTTCTTGGGATACTTAAACGAAGAAGTTTTGGTCTGTCTTTCTGTCTGTCTTTCTGTTTGTCGGCACGTCACTCGATTCAGCCACTCGGCCAAAGTTGAACCACTTGCCCAAGGGCCAGCCATCGTGAACGGCTGACTAGGTTCGTACTTGTGTACATTGTCGATCAAAAAGCAAACATTACGCATATCTGAGGCGCAAAGTCACTAGGTAAGTATTGGGTGGTGTGTTCCTTTAATAGAAAATGCATACAAACGTAATTCAAAAGACCCTACTTTCTTAAGCTGCGCTGAAAATGCGACTGCGCTGAAACTTGCCTTCCTCCGTGCCCTCCGCACGAGCTCATTGTTGTGTTTCGGTTCTGTGTTGCACTGTACGATTGCCATGGGGCTCCGCTCTGGCATTCCTGATTTACCCAGGCGACGTGTAAATAAAAGAGTGTGTGGAGAGTACTCGTTGAGTGCGGACGTTTCTTCTGCTTCAGCGCTTCGCGCCAAACCGCATGTTCGGGCTGGCTGACGTCCCCGCCGGTCGCGTTGGTCACCGCCGGTCTTCGCCTGCTGCTGCGCCGGGATTACCAGCCCGCAACACAGCACTCATGTTTCCCGACGTATTGCCAGATGGCGTCCATATCTCACTCAGCGCCTCTTGTATCGTCTTTAGACGACATTTCCAGCGAAGCACGCAGACACACGGCCAATTTTTTTCGAGCCTGGTGGCACAGATATTACCGCCCCGTTATGAAGGCGACGCTCATAGCATCTATCCGTCCATCCACGAGCACTGTGAGAGGAAAGTGTGAAAGATAAAAGGCGCGTTCATGTAGTCTTAGTAATGTGTTTTGCGGTAGCTCAGTGCGCTAAACGCCCGCCAGCCATCGTTGCGGACCGAGAGGTCACGGATTCGACTCCCGTCAATGGAACTTTTTGCTATCCTCTTCAGACCCCGCATACATTAAAATGCACATTTGTTCTTTCCTGCTTTTCAAAATTCGCGCCACTATTAGAGCCAACATTATTGGTGCAATCGCATTCTCTATCATGTGGTGTCATCTGGTCAGTAATACAGGAAGCATACTACAGTGGAAGCCATGTTTTCCCACTTTGAAACATGGCGTCATTCTCGTCTTCGACATTCTGCCCACGGCGTCCAAGTAATTCACAAATTGCTCAATAATGATCGAGACATATTTTTTTAACCGCTGTTTCAATCTACTTAGGAAGGGTTTAGGAATAATTTCCGCACGTCACGTAACCCTAAGGGCGAGGATTTTTATTATCACAAGCTGTTTTCTTCAAATGTGCATTATAATGCACACTCAGTCTCAATAGGTGCTTTTTCCTGTGCATGTTTGCCAATCTCATGCGGGTGGTTAATCTTTAGCATAAAGCTTTGACGTTTGTTTCACGTAGGAATCAGTGATAAAGAAACGTGTTCTTGGGGCAATAACTAGCAATGACACCTCGGACCTGGAATGCTTGACGATGAGGCTGTTCCTTGCCCGTTACCTATTGTCGAAAGACAGGTGTGGTGCATAATTTGACAATGAGTCACCACGCAAACTGCTAAAAGCCAAGGTCGGGCCCCTGCCTCCTGAGCCTAGAAGAACTGCTCAAGCAAGCCACATGCCAGAGCTTGTGAACCAGGGCTCCTCCTCGAGGTGCTGAAACCCAGGATGTTCTTAGCTAACGAAGTTCCTATGCATCATGCGCAACATCTTTCCTTGCATCACATCTGCGCAAAACTGCTACAAGCAGTTTCACAAGAAATAAGAGTGCTTTTCGCGAGCAAATGTAAAATTTTGTTATAGGCGTGTGTTGTTCGTTTCCCGTGCATTAAGGCCCAGTGTGCATTATAATGCCCACACTGGTGTGGGCATTATAATGCACAATTCTTTTTCCGCAATTTTCCGCAAGCCGCAATTTTTTTCTCCTGTAATAAGGTATGTGTGCGCATTTCAAAAATGTGTTTTGATTTCACCTGTGTGGCCACAAATTTACTCGGGTCTCAGGAGGCTTAGAGTTTATTTTCTTTGCCATCTGATAGCGTTCATTTCGTTGACGTACTTCCGTGACGGAAATGCGTCATGAAAGTCTTGGTGGACCCCGGCATAAAACATTTTCGTGTTAAAAAGAAGAAACGGCCGAGCCGGCCAGACGAAAAGATCGAGCGCTCTGTCCTTTTGTCTGGTCGGCTCGGCCGTTTCTTCTTTTTTTTCCCGTGATGCGCTGTACCATGTGGGAATCGAGCGCGCCCTCCCCTTTGGCGCCTCGTTCCCCAGCTAGCCCGTGTGCTGGCCCCGCGCGGCTCTAGCGCCGGGAACCACCGTTAATCGGCGACATGGCTACCGTGGCTACGCCGCCAGGCCTTGTGGCTCGGTGCGAGCCATGCGTTGGTCTTCCCGCACGAGCCACGCGTCCGAACTTGCCTGCGCATGCTCGCGCCACCACGTGACCAGGCTAGCCTACGTCACTGCGCTGTGCCTGTCCTCATTGGCCGCCAGTGACAAACCCCTTCCTCCATGAGCTCGCTTCTGTCCGGCGCGGTCTTGCCCGCGGGAGATGCTCTCAGGCCAGCACGAGAGGTTGACGCGCTGCTCTAGCAGGCGGCTTCTCGTTCGTGTGCTCGACTGCTGCCCTTTGTGTGATAGTCGTAGCGCCGCTGGCAAGCAGGGGCGTAGCCACGTTAGGGCACACCGGGCCCGTGCCCCCCCCCCCCCCCCCCGAAATTTTTTTTGCCATAGCATACAGAGCAGAAAATGACACTCGACCACATGTGCCTGCTCGTCCCCACTACAGATCAAGGAGGTGCCCCGCCCCGAAAAAAATTTCTGCCTACGCCCCTGCTGGCAAGCGTACTCGATTGGTCTCGCGGAGTTCCCCTTACGGCTTGCAAGCCCGCGACTGTCGTACTGTGCAGCATCTTGGGTTAATAAATCCGTGTTGTTTGTTGACATCCTGCCTCGAGTGCCTTTTCTGCACCGTGCCGGAGTCGATGAACCCGGTCGTAGCGTCTTTGTTCGCTGTGGCTGTGGAGAACGTCGCGTTCCTTGCCGGTGACCTCGTAGGGTAAGCATTGTGCTAAACCTATCTCCAGAACCAGTACAAGCACGACCAACTAACTCACCCAATCTTCAACATTTTCCTGTTCTGGGCCACATATGCTTTGCCGCCCACGACGGAGATGCAACAGCTACGTACAGCTTCGCTGTAAAAAGTGAAAGACCTGCAGCGGGGTTTGAAAAAGTGCCTAGCCGGCAAAATGTGCGAGCTCAGTGCCAGAAGTCCCAACGTACCACAAAACCCCTCGACACTGCGCTACAACGCTTTTCTAGGCTTGCGCGCACCGTTCTGCCCACACTATTCGTTGGACTTGGCGTCACCAGCTGGTCACATCATCGGAAGGTGGTGACTGGTTGGTGACATCAGGATGCCAAGAATGCCATCAGGTCACCTGCGGCCAGAGACGTAGGCCGCGGGCAGGGCCGTTCTACAAAGAAAGTGCGAGAGAAAGTCCCGGAACAGGGACCCTTTGTACCTGCAGAAATCGGGTTTGCTATAGAGGGCAACCTTGCAATTCGCGTCCCGAAACAGGAGCAGGTCCCGTATCCTAAGGCTCTTGGGAAGACGAGTAAGCATCGGCTTCACTCTGCAGCAAAGTAACATCTCTAAATTTGCTTATCACAAACTACCTAATGTTAAACATGACTCGGAAGCGCCCGCGACACTGGAGCTTTCGTGGTGTCACGCACAACGTCGAAAAGAGATGCACTTCAAGCGTCATTGAGCCCTTCAGCACAAAAAGATCGTGGACAATGCTTAACGTTCGTCTTTGTGACTTCAACGGAATATGTTTATTGTATCGGGCCCCGTTCGCGTGGGCCCAGTTGTTATGACACCTGTCTTTGGACCATGAGGGCACCTTTTCAAAGCCTGCCTCAGGAAGGAAGTTTATTAAGTGCGGATCACGTTAGGGCCCAGGACTGTCCTCCATGCCTCATGTCTTCTGTAATCTCTCATCGCATGTCGTCGCTTGTCGACACGCAGGCAAAACGATGCATAGGGCTGACGCGCTGGAGTTCTGAGTACTGTGGCGGAGCCTGGTGGCGTGCGCCGAAGTTGCTTGGGTAGTCAAAAATGGACGCCGACCGGCGAGTTACGCAGTTCTCAGTTGCTTTGAGCGTTTTACTTAATTTTGCGCCTAATTTTCAGGCTCAAAAAGTGCTTAAAACGTACGCAGGAACTTGTCCGCTATGCCTGCAGAGTCTGAGATGTGTGACGAGCGATCCCTGCTTCAACAAATCGTGCCGAAAGCAGGTCGTCCGGGCGACGGCTCTGAGCAGCGCGCGGTCCCGAAGCGCGGTCGCCGCTGTTATTGCTGCGTGGTTAATTGCCTCGAACATGGGGGTATGGATCCTAATGTGCGGTTTTACTGGTTCCCCTGAAAGCCGTACGAAGTGGAGCGACGGAACCGCTGGATACGTGCCGTCCGACGCGTGAAGTGAGTACGCGAGCAAAACGTGGTTTGGAACGTAACGTGCTGATTACTTTTCGTACAGCGTGCACGCGTTTATATATGTATATATTCCCTGTGTGTGGTCCAGACGGCACGCCGTGGCTGCCGACGGCGATCACGAGGATATGCAGCCGGCATTTCGTGGGAAACGAGAAAAACGATGCCATGAGTCACCCTGCGTATGTGCCTACGATTTTTCCGGCAGCTTACAGCCGGCTGCTTCCAGCGGCCGGCTGTAAACATTGCGCGCCGTCACTTCTCGACCGCCACCGCACGCTGACAGAATTTGACGAATTCCCTAGAAGCAAATGTTGAAAATTACGACCGTGCATGGGGAAAAAGTGTGTTTGAGACTGAATGCGGCAGAAAACGGCACACGGCGCAATGCGCTCATTCGGGCCGCCGACGGCTAGCCTTCGTCACTGGACCTTTCTTGATTACGTTTCGTCGTGTAATGCAAATCATTTCGGCTTTCTTAACAGCAATCTTTTCGTTTATGCACTGTCGTTAATCGCGCGAGCATGCCTCGTAAAACTTAACTCGAGTTCAAAGTCGTATGAGATTCGCTGCACTTGCGAGTTGCAGCGCGCCGAAATGGTTCCTTCAATCTCCTGCACGTCGTAAACATACTTGACGTTGACGAGCTTCTTGCGTTTACGCAGATTGCTTGGCCTGAAAAACTCAGCCACGCCAGAAATTGGCCGAGATCCAAAGCGCAGCACAACCGACAGCGGCGGCTCCATTGCGCATCTGAGCTTATAGTGATGCATGCGGCCGCCAGTCTGACTACTCGAAACCAAAGAACTTATCGTAGAGGGCGCTTTTTAGCACCGTTTTCGCAGCGCCGCCTGGGCAGCCAGTCAGGCCTGTACCATAGCTATGCATAGTATAGCATAGCCAGGGGGCGGCAAAGGAAGTGGGGTTTAGGAGAAGGGAAGAGAGTAAAGCATAGCAGACCTACTTATAGTATAGTGTACTCATGTGTAGTATAGCAAGGGGTGGGAAAGGGTAGTGAGGGTGAGGAGGAGATATGCGAGGTGGAGGAGGATGGAAAGGGAAAGGGGGAGGGTATCGCCGTGTATGGCATAGTGTAGCAAAGGGGTAGAAAAGTGAAGTAAGGGTGAGGAGAGATTAAGGGTGAGGAGGAGAGAAAAGAGGAGGGTAAAGCGTAGCATATCCGTGTATAGCACAGTATAGCAAGGAATGGGAAAGAGAATTGTGGATGGGGAGGAGTGGTGTACAAGAGAAAAAGGAGGAGGGGAGAAAGCGGCACTGCATCACAAGTGAACGTCTCCTCTCCTGCCATGCTGTAGCATGCTGCACGTTTGGAACGCCAGCGAGCACTTGCCCGTGAAGGCCGGCGTCAGTCACTGCTTCGCACTTCCTACAGCTGTCACGTTGAGTGCCACTGCACATATTTATTTGCCTTATTTATTTTTTAACACGAAAATGTTTTATGGCGGGGTCCACCAAGACTTTAGTGACGTATTTCCGACACGGATGTGACATAGATAAAATGCGCCGTACCGGATAAGAAAGAAAAGCTTCCCTGCCGGGAATCGAACATACGACCACTTGGTCCGCGACGGTAAGTGCCCGGCGCTTAACCGCCGAGGCTACCGAGGCAGATGCACGACCCTGCACAAACGCGCCTTATACGCCTTGTGCACCGCCTATAGAGGCGCCACTGATAGCCACCTAGCGGGCGCCGCCGACAGTACGTGCGGGAAGCCGAGCAGACGACAGCGCTTTGCACAGCTTTGCTGTGAAGAGATGAATGAAGTTCGCGGCTGCTATTTCCCCTTCGTGCGGGTGACAGACAACTAATTCTGCATTGACAGCTGCAGGAAAGGCGCGGGCCTCTATGAAAGTGGACTTGTGCACGATATTTGTCACGAACGAGCGCTTAACTAAGCACACATCGCCGATTTCGAACGACGGCATGAAAGCCTGGCGCCGACGGTCCGTGCGCGACAGAGCGCGCGCATCGAAAAAAAAAAAGTATAAAAAGGCGCGGGGAGCGCGGCCGCGCGCCTCTTACCCTCTACGCAGAAGACGCCACCGACACAGCCAACGAACGCGAAAGATCGGGATATTCGAGAAAGCAAAACCGAGCCAGCGGCGCCGTCTGATTCCGCAGACGAATCGGTTAGAGGATCTCGCCCTTTCCCTAGCTTTCGCTGTGCTACGCACAGACGAATCATACGCACCTTCCCGAACCCAGGCGCGAGCCGATACAGGCAATGCAAGCATGATGCAAGCGCAGCAAGCGCGCGGGGGACAGAGTCAGTCAGCGAGGAGTTAGTCGGCGAAGAAGTTATGTCGTTCTAGTGATAGCATCGTTCGCTCGACCGCAGAAGACGTGTTGTTTGATGATCTAGTGCTGTGAGTTAAGCATCAAGAGATGACAGTGACAAGTTTTGAAGAGGGTCGCCGAGAAGACATGTGATGACCGACTGCGGAGGAGAACGAACGTCCGCGTGGAGTGAATCGTCATGCCGGTGAATATCAAAGATGCGTCGCGCAGACCAGCGTAACAAGATCCAGCTATGAGGTGCAGCTCGTGGTGAACGTCCGCTTTGTTTTGTTTGCAAAGGTGACGTCTCAATCACTTCTCGTTCTTTCTGAAGTCAACCATTGCTGCATTTCTGTTTCTGTAAATAATAAATATAGAACTTAGCTTGTAATAGCGCGGTACATGTACCGCTCTAGTACAAGCTAAGTTCATGGATGACCAACTCGCCCGAACTACAACACTTCTGAAATATAGAACGTTTGAGCGAAGTGCCCTGCACGGCGGTCGAACCGAACCAACGCATGCTCAGGCTGATAACTTTGGTCGTCTACCAGTGTCAACATGATCGAGTGCATCCAGCGAGCACCGATATGACAGAACGAAAGCATTAGAACAAGAAGCGACGTGTTAACCCGCACAATGACGAAGCGGCTCGTCTTTCCCAACGAACAGCGGCGATCCATTGCTTCCGTCGCTCTTGCTCAGGAGGCCTTGTGGTAAGTGAGTAAAACCGTGTTCCGGGCGCGTTTTTGTAGGTGTTTGAGCACTCGACTCCACGGCAATTGTTATTCGACATCCCTTGAAGTTTCGGCCACCACACATACGACGAACGTTGCTTATTTCACTACGGAAACGTGAACAACGCGGAAACGCGTACAACGACGTAGGAAACCACGGGGGCCGTCGGCTTGCTTTCCCGAGAGCAATGATTGAGTTCGCCGCCTGTGGCACTTCCGTCGGCGCGCCTAGGCGTATACCTCTCACACATTCTCTATCGCACTGTTCTCTCTGTTGGCAGAACCAGGCGTGGCGTGGCGTGGCGGTGAGGCGTCTGGAAGCGGTAAAGTGAAGTATTGCGGCGTAACACTTACTAGCGCCGATAGAGAACGCTTTGGCGATGACGCATTAAACCACCGCCTCCGACAATGCGCGCCAGCACGGAATCTCGGAGGCCATGGTTAAAGCATTTCGATACCAGCGAAAAATACTGGCCGCGGTAGCATCGGGGACTGGCCCTAGACGCAGCTGCGTTCTTTGCCTTTCGCTTCGTGTCAGCGCATGACGGCGCGTTGTCGGAGTACTACAGCTTCCACGTGCACTAACGGTGCTTCGCCACGGACTGCTTCGAGTTACTTCGAGTGCGATAGCACCGATTAATAGAGAGTTTGAGAATTGGGAACCCAAGACGCTGGGCCCCTAAGCTGCGTTGGGCAGCCTGCTCTTGCGTTCGGATGATCAGCAGAGTTTGAGAACTGGGGCCAACGCAGGCTGCGTTGGGTCAAGCGCACGGAGCGCCACGCGTGACGAAATTTAAAATGATGCGGGACACGGGCCATACTGCGCCGTGGCCCGCGCTGCGTCTGTGTATTCTCGCCAGTGACCCAAGACGCCTTCGGGCCCCACGCTAGTTTTCAATTTTTGCGTATCGGGTGAACGCGAGCTCAAGAGCCCAAGAGTGGCTTGGGTTCTTCGCATGCGCCCTGGCGGCTCGCAAGCTTCTTGGGTCCCCAAGCTCCTTGGGGCCCTAATTCTCAAACTCTCTAATAAAACTGCAGGAAGGCCACGATGTCGACAGGCGAATCTCGTGCCTTGGTGGTGAGAAACGGAGGCCAGCGGAACGTGGAGCACCTGCGCGCGTTCGTGGCCCAGGCTACGAACCGCTGCCTCCCGTGCTGCTGAAGCGCAGTGTGATAGTGTATGCATGATCACAGGTGTAGGTTGCCCCATTACCGTGCCGTTTCTTTCCTTAATTGGCGACACTTTGAAGAAGTGCATATCGAGTACCAGTGTTTATTAGCTGCTTGTTGATGTCATTTTTGCGCGTGATTCAGGATAGGCTGTGTTCATGTATATGTTAAACGCTTCAGCTACCACAACTGCTAAATCATGAACATGGGCGTATTTCGTCGCGATGGAGATATGCCATTAGGCGTCAACGTGTATGCATGGACGTCAAACGGTGGTATAGATGCGAAACATTATTAGACATCGTACAAGCTCTCATGTATCACTAAATAAGTACAACTTCTGTGAAGACACATGTTACTTCGGTGTTATACCGATTCCTTTGGCGGAGGGAGCAGTCATTTTTTTCTCTCCCCACCTCCTCTCTGCGGCCGATCACGTGACCTCCATTTCACGAGGTTCGTCCTTTCTCTCTCGTCATGCGAGCTGTTTTCGTGATCCCCTGCCGTCACTGGCGTACGGCTCGCAAAAACAGCCTCACTGTAAGATATATATATATATATATATATATATATATATATATATATATATATATATATATATATATATATATATATATATATATTGCGTGCTGCGTCACTGCACACATTCTTGACCTTGTGGCGGATGATGATGGTGAGTTACAGCCCAGCCCTTCGTAATAGATCGGCAGCTTTCAACCACCCACCGGTTACGCAATTGACATGCGGTGATGCCTGGTGCCATTTGCTCTATCAGCTACAGTTTCTTTCTCTACAAAATTGGGGAGATTGGCACCTACGTGAGGGAGAGTGTCCTGTATAGATGGCTTGCATTGACGTCACTGAAACCGCACTGCTCGGTAGGACGCAACAATTGTGGCGTCGCGTTAACGTTATCATTGCATCACCTCCAAGTTCCTTTGTTATTGACGAACAGAGGCCAATAACAGTGTGGCCGCATAGTTATCATATGGAAACAGGGTAAGCACAATGAGATTTAAGCGCCTTTACGTCATCAAAGCTGCCATGTTGGTGAACCAGTACGTTACGAAGCTCTCTCCAGGACGTCACGAGCAAGCTATCTATTCGATACCGCATGCTTCATATTGCTACTGTGTGTTCTCAGAAGTGGCTCGAGGTTACAGCATGTTCCCTTATTTACGTTTACAGCGTTACGTGATCGAAGACGAAAACAATGTGCCACATTTTTTCTTGTTTCACAGGGCTACGTGAATGGAGTAGAGTTCGGTACATATGGCAATACGGACTGGAGCTCGGTAAATGACTACATCTACTTTCATATGGCGGGCCTGAACACTTGCAATGTACTGCAGGTACACCTTTTTGCAGATGATCCTTCAAGCATTTTCTCAAAAGTGAGTATAACGTCTCACTTAACTGTTGCAATAGACTTGAAAAAAAAGATAGATCCCTTCCACTGTGAGAATCAATTTCATGCGAAGTAGTCAGCGAATAGCAGCGTATGCCGGATTTTCGGTTTGAGCCAAGCGTTACGAAATATATCGATATCTGTGTGTAAATTCAGCAGTTACGCGCATATCGCGGTCTCATCAGGACTACACTGGCGCGTAAAGGGTAGCTCAAGGTCTCGCATAATGTCGGCACTCACACTCTAGAACAGAAACATCGCGTTTATCGCGATAAAGTACACGCTACGGTGCGATGGCTCTCATATCAGAAGTAGCTTTCGCAGGTGTATTCTCGCATCGCTTGACTATAGCTTGTGGAGTCATGCGCGTGCATATGTAAAATTTGCTGCATTGATATGAAAGCGGATAGCCAAAACTCCAACTACACTTGGCGTCGTCCTGAGATGACATTTGTATAGTGTTTTTTTTTTTTCAGAAGCGGATTGAAGCACTTGCGTTGCTCGGTAGCAGAAAACCTCACTACCATGAAGAAGACGTGTTCGATTCAGGCGCGAGCAAAGATTTTCATTCTTCGCTTCCATCGAAATACTTTAGTCATCGACAACGCCGCTGAAGCCATCACGGCATCTTCAGCGACACGGGCTCCTTTACTATTTGCACTGGCTGGGTTGATAGCCTACAGACTGCGGCTGCATTTTCGATGGAGGCGAAAATGTTTGAGGCGCATATACATAGATTTAGGTGCGCGTTAAAGAACCCCACCTGGTCGAAATTTTCGGAGCCCTCCACTGCGGTGTCTCTCATATTCATATCGTGTTTTTGGGACATTAAGCCCCAGATATAATTATTATTATTGATGTAGACTGTGAATCACCCACTAGACACACCTGAATACCACGGGCAGCGGTATGTTCCACACGTGACTGGCGGAAAGGATTATATCTCGTACGCGACAGAAAAGTTACGTTATTTATGTCATCACCTGCCAATCGTCCTTGTCATGCACGCATGCCCTATGCCAATTTGGGCATTTACCTAGTTAAGCACACCACGAAAGCACCAAGACGTAGGCGGCTTGCTAGCTAGCTAGCTAGCTCCAATGTCCTCGCCTTCCCTCGCACCTGGTGTACTTCAGAGTTTCTGCAAATGAAACGGCCCATGTTAAGCCCTTAAGAGTTCCGCTGTTAAGAGACACTATGGAAGCATCACGTCGGGACAACGACAAATACGTTTGCGGGGTGGGAATCCGCTTTTATAACACTTTGATAAATACGACATATGCACACCTATGACTCCTTTCACTATTCTATTTTTGTGTATTATTATAATGTAGTATTATAATGCAAAAGTCCTCAAGCACATTCAATGTGTCATTAAAATTGTTAACAACATACCCTCGTTTATAATTTACGGCATGCATCATGGTCTTTCCATAGTGCGTTTTCTCTGAGCTGCATTGATGCTCCTGCCCTTTGTTACTGCTGCCTCTATATCTTTGGCATTGTAGATTCGCATGTAGCTAAGATTACTTTTATTGATTTTTTGGCAGCTCAGCAAGTTGTACTTCTTCCCTTAATGTAGCTTCCCGTTCCCACCCCCTTTCTATATTATGTTGTTGCTTTTTATTAGGCTTTAAGTGGTATCTATCTATCTATCTATCTATCTATCTATCTATCTATCTATCTATCTATCTATCTATCTAGCCAGCCAGCCAGCCAGCCAGCCAGCCAGCCAGATAGATAGATAGATAGATAGATAGATAGATAGATAGATAGATAGATAGATAGATAGATAGATAGATAGATAGATAGATAGATAGATAGATAGATAGATAGATAGATAGATAGATAGATAGATAGATAGATAGATAGATAGATAGATAGATAGATAGATAGATAGATAGATAGATAGATAGATAGATAGATAGATAGATAGATAGATAGATAGATAGATACATAAACTTGCTGTAGTGATTGGGTAGTAAGTTAAACACACGCATTTATTACTCTTCACACGGACAAAAGAAAATACGGAAGGCCGAGTGCAGACTCAACCAAACAAGCTAAATACATACAACAATGGGTTGCATGCTAGGTAAATAACGCACCTGCTTCAAAAACTTTCAGTAGTGACTAGGTAGCACGGTAAACACATGCATTTATACTTTCGACACAGACCAAAAAAATACAGAAGGCTGACTGCACACTCAACCAAAAAAGCTAAATACATACAAGAATGTGGGCTGCATCCTTGGTAAATAACGCACCTGTTCAGAAAACTTTCAGTAGTGACTAGGTATCGAGGCGATGAACTGGGCTAGTTGGTACATGTTGAATTGGATAAAAAAACCAGCGGGAAGCACGAACCACAGAGAGAGCCAACCTGCCCCATTGTGTTTTTTCATTGTGGTTCATGTTTCACGCTGGATTTTTATCCAAAGTGACTAGGAAGTAAGTTAAACACGTGCATTTATACTTTCGACACAGACAAAAAGTACAGAAGGCCGAGTGCACACTTAACCAAAAAAAAACTAAATACATACTAGAATGTGGGTTGCATCCTAGGTAAATAAGACATCTGTTCAGAAAACTTTCCGTAGTGACTAGGTAGCAAGTTAAGTTAAACACACACATTTATTACTCTCCACACAGATAAAAAGTACTGAAGGCAGAGTGCACACTCAACCAAACAAGCTAAATACACACAACAATGTGGGTTGCATGCTAGGTAAACAACGCACCTGCTCAAAAAACTTTCAGTAGTGACTAGGTAGTACGTTAAACACATGCATTTATACTTTCCACGCAGACAAAAAATTACAGAAGGCCGAGTGCACACTCAACCATACAAGCTTAATACATACAAGTATGTGGGTTGCAATATCATAAGGGCACTAGTACGCAGCTTAGTGTGTCAGCAGCTTTATGTAGTAATTGTGGTAAAACCACTGAAGCCGTGGAATGCTTTTGGCAAGGAAGACTTCATCCCTTTCAATTATAATTATGATGTCCTGCTTGCTGCTGTACACAAAAAAGAAACACTCTGTGGTATTTGTAACATACATTGCCACTTGCACCTGACAGTAGTATGGGTGGCTGCGAGTTACCTTAAGACAGCCGTCCTCATACACAACATAGCTAATGAAGCTCTCGCACAGATCGGGGTCAATGATCGCGTCGTCTTTCCTGGAGTAGGGGCATTTCACTTCGCGCAAAGTGATCCCCTTGCTGGTGTGGAACAGACCATTTGGGCTAGCACACAGCCAAGGCTGTCGTGGATGGATGACGAGGCCGACCTGCACAGGGTGTGACATGTACAAATTAGCATGTATTCACGTTCAGAGATGTGCTCATATTCGAAAAAGTTCTCCATACAGCCCCTTAGTGAAACAGCACACAGGAGGAACATTATTCTGGAATTCAGTACCTTTAATAACAGACTACCTTGTAACTAATAATAATATTTGTTAGGGTTTTATGTCCCCAACCACGATATGATTATGAGGGATGCCATAAAGGAGGGCTCTGAAAATTCTGAGCATGCGGTGTTCCTTGACGTGCACTTGAATATAAGTACACGGATCTCTAACATTTTGCCTCCATCGGAATGCAGCTTCCGCGGCCACTTCTTAGTATCTGCCTGTTTACGTAGAAAGTCCTACTGGGAGCAAATGTTCGGGTAAGGTGTACGAAATGTGGTCTCCCCTACAAATGCTAATTTCTGTTCTGTTAGTGCATGACGCTTTTAATCTAGTAGGTAACTGTACAAGTTGCAAGAATGACTGCAGGCTGGAACATCTGATTGGAGGCCATGTTCCCACAGTATGCGAGAATGTAACCTTTTAGAAAATTTTGCATCTCGCAAGCTTTTGCTGGAAGATGTAGATTCAAGACCTCAAGACATGAATGTGTTTCTACACCACTAAACGGATTAAATTAGGAAGATGTTCACTTGCCTGATAAACAAGTGTGATCTCTACTCTATCACCATTGTCAATTAATGTCACCCCCCCTACAATGCACCCAAGACATGAATTTCTTGCTTAGCGTTGTCTAGCATGTACAAATGGTGTACCATATACTGCAGTGAGTTGGTTCAAGAAATGAGACAATATATATATTTAGTGCACATGAACAAAGTTTCAGTTCTTGAAATGCATGCAGACAGTTCTTGTAATGACCATCATCATTAGCGCATCCTGTAAGCACAATAACTTCTGCCATAGTCTACAAAGCACTATGACTTCTGCACTAGTCAAACAATATAGAACAGAACAAATGCAATTAAACGGGGCATATTCAAAGTCTTTACGCAATAAAAAAAATCAATCTGTTGCAGCTAGCAGAGCAAGTTTCTTTTACACTCATTTATGAAACACCATGACAGTGAATGGGAAGTATAAATTTATACAGTATTACAAAAATGAAGTAACTTTCACATATTTTCTATGATACAAATTTCCTGCACAGTTTTCACGTCGTTTTTTGCAGAGTGGCAGGTTTTAGTGCTTATCACACACAAAAAAGGATTCATTCATATGTAATTAGCCTGGTCATAAACAATTTGTAACAGAAAGTACCGACTTAATAAGAGTAAATTTTAACATTGCTGGTTAAGATAACAGACCTGCGTGACTCTAATGCCGACTTTTTTTCGAAGACCTTCCGAGCCATTGGTTCCATTGTGTTACCTGGCAATGTTCAAAACAAAAACTACCAAACCTAGCCTGAAAATGCAACTAGAATTAGTGCATTCTGACATCAATACTTCCTCTTGACGATATCTCATCGCTATGGAAAGTGTTCGCAAATTTGCAGAGTTGGCCAAATAACTGTTCAAGTTAACAAAAATATAGTGGCATGTACAAACCTATCCGTGAAAGTCAAGGTTCTTTAAACCTCTTGCTGATTCTGCAGCTATAGCAGTAACAAAATCTGTGTGGCGCTGGATTAACAGGAGTTCCAGCATTATCGGAATATGCCTGGTAACTGAAAGTGCAGTATGAAAAATGGTTCCTCGAACTGTAATTTTCATCTGAACCTATCTCTCGCATGAGGATGCATGTTATGGGATAAATTTAAGGTCTTATATCTCATAAATAAAGAAGTTGCTGCGTTGAATTCTGCTAGATTTAGAGTACCAAGCTGAGAAACTAGATAACAATCCTTGTCAGTACTAATTTTGTAAAGTTAAAGGGCACATGAAGCAGTTTGGGCATTTGAAAACCTGATGACACACGAGGCAGCCATCGATATACAAAGAAGACATTGGCTTTTGATAGAGACATTGAAAAGACATTGAAAAGGCATTCATAGAGACATTGATAGAGACATTTGAAAGAGACATTGGCATCGATATACAAAGAAGACGTCATTTATGCCCCATTTCAGAACCAAACTGCAAATATTTTCTTGTTCTTAGAATACAAGAATGCACGTTTCCATCACAGCAGTAATGGAAGTCACTTTTCCCTTGTTTGAGCAGATTTTGGAGCACAGAAAGCATAACTTTGGAGCGGCCTTAAGAGTTTTCGCAGCAGAAAAAAATGCTAATTTGGAGCAGGTATTGGTGCTTTAGGAGGAGATGGCAAAATATTCCACACAACTCCTGTAGTTCACTGCATTGCCGCAATATCTCAAATATATTTATTCATTATAAAATGCATTTCACAGACAATAATCTATATAAATTGGAAAGAACAAACAATTTAAAAGATGGTTTGTTATTGAATGTGCCGTGAAATAAGCTATATATTACAAATACCAGTACTTGTAACAGAGATTAAACTGATAAATATGAGTACCACATTATACGAGTAACCACAGTCAAGTATAACTCTTGCCAAAGTAGCAGTTGATAATTGGTATGATATCAAAGCAATCTCAGTCATTTTTACATTTCACCAAAATAGCCTGCACTGCATGTCAAGTTGACAAAAAACACAGAAAAGACAGCCAGATGAGCTACGTGCTTCACATGACAGTTCTTGTTTCATAAATGAGATCAGAACCGATAAAGCTGCACACTAGGGTGATAGTATACAGATTGTTTTTGGTTCCTATAGGGTTAGCCAGTTGGCCAGACTCTTAAAATTCATCGTCTTCATTTTCTCAGTGCCGTTTTGGAGCAGGTTTGTAGTATTACCATAGAACCCTGAGTAAGGACCCCCCCCCCCCCCCCACCTTGCTCTGGATTTTACGGTTGTTACTAACAAAAACCACAAAATGTAGCAGCATTTCTTTTTTTTTTGGAGCAGCACTTCCATCACTGCATCAGAGTGACAAAGGATGTTCTCATTCTCTCCAGAAAGATGATTCCAAGCAGTAGACCGCACCTGTAACGTGGTGTCGAGTCGAGCAAAAAAATACGAAACATAAGAATGAAAAGCAAAAGCAAAGGAACTTAAGGGCAAGTGTTTTCTTTGTAATACACAAAGCTATGCAACGTCTGCTGACGTCACGTAGCACGTGTTCTTGTTAAGAGCTGGCAGCTGAGCAATAATCTCCCGCATACTAACTGACGGCAAAAAAAGGTGTTCCATACTCACCGTCATGGCTACGAGCAGTGCTGATTAACACTCCCAGGTATGAATGCACAGATATTCCCAATTAAGAGGATGGGAGGACGACTGTTGCTGTAGCTCAATCGGTAGAGCATTGAACGCACTATTCAAAGGTTGCAGGTTTGGTCCCTGCCAGTAGCAAATCGGCTTTTCATCCACTTTCATTTTTTCAGATTTATATCATAATTACAACAAATAACATCCCTTATACCTTCGTCAGCTCGAATGTGTGTTAGTTCTCATTCAAGAATGAAAATCGATACACACAAAGTGCAGCACAATGATGAAACTCATTGAATTTACGAGCACTTTGTGCATGTCCCTCTTCGTGCTTATGTTGTTGTTTGTTTGTTTTACAATAGTGAACAAGCTAACTTCAACTGTTTGCAATAATATGCTCAGAATTACGCTGCAACTAAGAATAACCCACAAGTTCACGGCACATCTTCATTAAATTGACTTCTCATCACAAAAAATCTCATAAAAATGACCAAAAGCTCCTTACCATACTCTGTGGCTGGAGAGTAGAAACGTTTTTTTTTTTTTAACTGTTCTGCCAGCGATTCAAAGGAGCGCTTCCTACAAATGATGCGGTGGGTGATGGTGCTCGATATTCTGCAATGGCGCTCGATATGCTGTGATGGTGCTCGATATTGGTGCCATCTGCATTTCAAAATGGGCATCATATCCTGAGTGCAAAAGTTACACACACCTTAAAATAATAGAATTCGTGCATTTTGAAACCATGCCTGAAGCAACCCATTGCAGAAATAACATGCTATGCTTGTGAAAGACATGCTATGCTTGTGAAAGGGCATAAATAGTGCAACGTTACAAACCGAGTGCATTTCGCCTGCGGTATTTTTTGCGGAGCAATTAATTCTGCTTGGGATTCTGTGCATTCCACCTTAGTGGAGAAGAAGTTGAGCTCATTGGCACTCATAGTGACCATTCCTCAAGGGTGTACAGAGGCAGACTGTATCTCCAGTTCAAAACCTCCTTCACCAAACACAGGTCTGCATTCAGTGCTTCCTTTGAAATGAGGTCTTCCAGACAGTCGCGAACTTCTGACATAGCCTCTTCTTCCTTCTGCCGCTTCAATGTGGATTGCATTATGCAGTCGAGGTCTGGGAAGTGCTCCAAAATGAACGAAGGTGGCTGCTCATCAGGCTGCTTGCCACCAATATAAAGTGGTTTATATTCTGAAAAACGTGAAGGTCAGCCCCATTAATATTGCTTCAGTTTCCCACAGATAAACAAGGACTTCCACGTTTTTATTCTTTCTATGCTTTCGGATTATGAGCAACGTTTTCATTATCACTGCATTCAGCATGTTCTTGCGTGATCAGAAATTCACGCCATGATTTCCTAACTATTCTAAAGCAATCAGTAGAGTGTCCACATTCTATTTTATGCCGCACCACGGTCTTGACATTGTGATTACTAGAAGGCCAGTCTACCTACCTCCGAAGAGCTCCTCTACCGATTTTTTTTTTTGAGGTGTTCGGCTTGGACGCTGGACGGCCCCACACTTGAGGCACGTCAGTTGACGACGTCGCATCGGCTAAGTTATTGAGCTCGAGTGCTACCGCTGCGACGTGCTTGCAGGCGCCGTCGCTGCCGGCCTTCCATGAACAAGTGGCCCCACTTATCAGGCGCTGAGACGACAGCTAGAGGCGAACTCATAAAAACTACATTAAAAAAATGTGCACAAGTTTTCGTTCGAAATAAAAACATGTGGTGCCAACGCTGCGATCACGCAAGGAAGTCAACTCGCTGTACGATTAAACCAACTGTGCGATTTACTGCTTACAGCGTCGCGCTTATTTTACACAACTACACGCGCCGTAAAGAAACAAGACAGGAACAAGCGGTAACAACCGAGCTAGCATCAAATGCTCGCTTACCTAAAGTGTGACATCGTAGCTGGCTTGGTGTACTTGCGAGTGGCATTTCGCTGCAACTTGAGAATCGCTGTCACGGCACGACACCGTCTCTTCCACATCGTACACGTATTTCGCTTTGCACAGCTTCGCCCCGTTTTCAAGTGCCTTTCTGCGGAAGTGGTCCTCAGGCCATGTTATTTTACTAAAACCATAGCGGAGCACAACTGGCGCCATAGCTGCCGACAGCTTAAACAAGCACGGGACCGCGAACCCAGGAACGACGCACGCGGGTTTACGCACACTGCGACACACTGCGAAAAATATATAAAGCTTTCCAAATTTTCTTTAGTTTTCTTTTGCTCGATGGCGCTAGCTGAATGAGTATTTGCAGAAGCGTGTTAATGTTTTATTTTCTAACTCTCAGAAGCTTGAAGCGAAGCGAAACGACGCGCACAGCCTAAACATATGCGAGCTCCAACAAATGTCGTCTGAAAGAGTGGCGGACTTATGCCGCGACTTCCCGCCAGGCGCATTTTTTCGGCGCGCCACCTATCCAGCGCTGGTCTCCCATAGCAAGAGAGACACGCGAAGTACCTTAGACTGCCACAGACGAACACAACGGCAGAAAGTAGCGAAATTAAAAGCAAGTATATAACGTAATGGAGACTGCGCATTGCAATCACATAGATACCGCCTTGTGAATCGCAGAGCGTTAAAATACGAACCATTGAAGTGCGTGGCAGACCCACATTCTTTCGCGCACGTTTCTCAGATGTTATTCTCTGCGAAATGGCAACGCAGCGCCGCTCCAATGCGACTCAGCGCCACACGACAGAGGCCGAGGCAGCTAAGGCGGCTACATCGGCCAGCTACTCCAGATATTCCGGTTCTCGAGGTTTTGATTCTTCCATAAACAACCCTTGTAGCGACACGTTTGGATTATCTAGAATCATTCTGTACAGAGACAGCTACAACGGCAAAGTTGATTTGTGAGGTCTAACCTAATAGCACATGTACTGCTTTCTCCGTTCACGCAGACGCTGTGGGAAGACTGCGACGCCTATCATCTCTACTGTGGCTCGGTAGTGCGAATACATTGCAGATATCAGAACAACAACACGGCGTATACAGGGTGAGTACGGCATGCTTTTTGCAAATACCAATCTAGGGGTTCGTTCGATTTTATAGCTACAGCGGCCCTGCGTAGCACAATGACAGTATACACATAAGGAAGGTGCAAAGCAAGAGCTGCCATCGTAATTGGTGTGCAAGAGGACACAATAAACAACTCAAATTCTAAAGGAGGACAATACCTAGTGGCTCGGGTGAGCGAGAATAAATATCACATAGCGAAGAAAACTGCTTTTAACTTTGAGAAGCCGCCGCGTTCCAATAAAGCGGTAGCTATAGCTCTTAGATGGAGCATGCAGTTTCGATAGCGATGGATACAGAGGGGGCTCGGGGCGCTCTTTCCTTCTACCTCTGCTTTCGGCTGGAGGTACTTAGGCGTCTAGGCTTTTCTCGAAGTTCTGTACCAACTAGCGCAGCAACAAGTTCTTCTGAGTACTCGACAGTATAACACGAACTTTCACGATCAGCTAAGAATGTATTCTCAATCATTTTCATGTAGGCGTGGCGGGCACATGCAATATGCCGTGGAAGCAGCTCTGGTTTACCCAAGAGCTTCGTACACTAAACAAAATTAATTACACAGTTTCGTATTGTGTCGCTTTTATAAACAACTTGACATCAGCAAAGAGAACGCATTAACACTTACACAAGCATGAAACCGACAGTTAATATAGTCCTTTACGAATTTCAAATCTTTAACAATGCGATATTGGCCGCATTGTTAAATGGATGGTTTCGTTCGTCATTCCTACGCTACTCTATGAGCCCCAACCAAGCCCCAGCAAGGGACGGCATATTATAGCGCTCGTGCAAAATTCCTGTATGATCTCCTCATTAACATGGTTACACCATTCTGGGTCTTTGGATGTTCGCGGAGAGCTCGATTCATTCAAATATAATATCTCAGATTGTATTCCTTCGTTTTTTTTCTATTTCGGGTTTTACTGCAGGCTTTTCTGTTTACCTTTTCGCCACGCACCTAAGCACTCTTTATGTGCATACTTATATATGTATCCGCACAAAGTAATTCAACCTTAAGCTTCGTCCGCTGAATTTGCTGTCAAAGCAGTTGGCAGCCACCTCGTCCACAACTCACTGCAGAAGCTTTCAAGTAGCGGAAAGAAAACAGCGCTAAAGACGGAACACCAGAAAAAAGGAGAGCACAAACAACAGCGCCGACTTGCAACAAAGGTTTGTTCGTCAACACCGCGCAATATATGCTTGCGCAGTCCGAAACGAAAAGGAACGAGGGAACATAGAAATGATAAACAATGATATTCTAAACACACTATCAGCATCATCACTACAAACCATGCACATTGCGCGTAGAAGCATCAGAAAGGTAGTGAATTTCCTTGCCTAACAGACATTCAATTAGCCTTGTTTCATTTTATAGAAAGGCGAAAGGTCGGTATAAATTGGTTGCCATAATGTTGCCATGGTATAAATACCATGGCAACAAAAAATACGTTGGAACACTTTGTTTCCCCATCCAAAAAACGGTCTTAGAATGTGGGTTCAGAAACAGAAGACGTATGCCATAACTTCGGGCTTTCCAACGTGTATGATAATTTGACTTGTTATACAACATTGATAAAGTTTATCACAGAATCTAAAGCGAAGAATAATCATGCGACAAGGTTAAGGGGCGACGACATACGCAGTCATCCGCGTGTATTTCTCGATAGCCTATTCTGCCAAAAGTAAAACTTCGACGATATTTTATCTATGTCATTGTGACGAAGCAATATTCCAAAATAATATTAAATCAGCCAAATGCGTTAAAAATCCGAAACCGGACTTACCTGCTCCTTCTGCGTGCGCGACCTGGAAGGGCGCACGAAGCATGCCGGTCGTGCGAGCCTCAATAACACGAGCGGCGAAGACGAACGGGACGCTGCCTCTTCGTAGACGTTTCGTATCGTAAAACCATGTTTTCGGCCATGTCAAGCGATGGCCGCTGCGATGTAGATTAATTCAGCTTTCCTTAATCGACATTCTCACTCGACTCGTTACCACGCCAGTCACTTTCTGACAACGCGATCCGCTGAGCGCTGCACATTGCATTAAGCATCAATGCCTGACCACGGGACCTAACTTGCCTAACTTAGGCATTTAACTCCTTTTGAGGAAAGTGGGTGCATACTCCATTAGAAACGTCATTGAGTGCTACTTTCCTGATTTGCGCATTTTCAACCGAAGAGTACCGCCTGTGGCAGTCTAATTCAAAAAACCGATGCCCTTATACGCCCTGCTACAGCGGCCGCACATCCTTCAATTGAAATACAATGCAAGCCGCGCTTCAGCCACATAAGATATTGCCACGCGCGTTTATTTCTTTATTGTTATGTGATATGACTTCAGCAACAACAAACGGCTACCATCGCTCGGCACAGGCCACGCCGCAATGCTTGGCAAAATTCGAGACTGTCTTAGGCGGCCTTCCTGAGATTTTGCGCACACTGCGAGCAGGCCGAGTTTCTTCTGGAGCTAACGTGAGCCTCAGCGATAACGCAGGATTTTTTTATCATTAATTTATGACAGACCATGCGTTCCGCCAACGATCAAATTATCGACGACCGACCTCCATGCTCGCCGTTATCATTGTACAGCGAGAGCGGTTTGTGCTCTGAGGCTTTGTTTTTCTGGACACAAGTTCACCCAGTAAAACAAAGTTTTATCTCTACCGGCTTGAGTTTGATGACATATGTGTTTTATGACTCAAGGGCCAATGATGGCCAAAGAGCGCCAGGTCATGGGACAGAGTTTGTGATCAGTGATGGCGTTTAGTGGCTGTTTAAAGGCCTAAAATTGTCTGCGCTAAAGGTGCGTAAAAAATAATAATTGTTAAAATCATGAAAGTAACGTGAAACATGCGTGACGAGGATGGGTGACCAGCGATAATGGTACTAAAATAAAAAGGTGTGGCATTAAGCACGGATTCGTCGTCGACACCCGTGACTCCAAAGGCTGGGAGGCCAGTGGTTTCTGAATTGTACCTACCGCAGCAGCAACCCCTGCTGAGAGGCCGTGCTACGGAGTCCCTGGGCATATAATGTTAAATGTTTGTACATCTTTCAAAAAGCCTAATAGTGCTTTTTATTCATTTATTCATTTATTCATATTACCTCAAGGGTCCCACATGGGACTTTACATGAGGGGTGCGCGAACGAAAAAACTGGCGGGTCAGGTTAGGTTTCATGACTTCAAAGATAGTCTTCAATGGCAGCTTTGAATTGAGCAATGTCGGTGATGAGGGCGATGTCTGATGGAAGGATATTCCATTCACCGGCAGTATGCAGGAAGAATGAACGTTGATAGGTGGTCGTATGTGCACGTGGTAGATACACAACATTTCGGTGCGAGTTCCAAGAGGAACGATGTGAAGGAACGATGATTTGGTTTCCTGGAGGCAGCGATTGGAAAAACCTAAAAAATAATATTAGACGAGCAGTCTTGTGGCGAGAAGAAAGTGAGGGGAGGCAGAGCTGGGATTTTCATGATTGTAAAGAGGTTTACTTCCTATAATCATTGATGGATTGAGTGGTATGCATTGTTGGTATAATAATGCAAAGTGTTTGTTCCTGTAAGACTCCAGTCCTGAGCATTGTACGAGTATATGCAGCATTGTTAGTGGACCACCACATCTATCGCACCTCGGCTGGTCGCCACCAGACAAAAGCTGTACGTGTGTGCTCTGTGTATGTCCTAATCTGCAAAGTGTACCATCTGCACGACGTGTTTTTGATATGGGTGGCCAGTGTCTGATGTATGGCTTCACCAAGTGTAGTTAATTTTGTGTTTCACTGTCCCATAAACGTTACCAGTAAATCCTCAGCTTTCGTTTTAGGAATGGATTTAGGCCTAGTACAGGGACAGCTATGAATGTATTTGGCACTGTTGTCTTGGGCGGATGCAGCTTGCTGGTCCGCCAACACGTCTCCTTGCATTTCGCGGTGCCCTGGCACCCAGCACACCCCGACATGCTGTCCGAGTGTCTAGAGTGCGGATAACAGTGAGAAAAGTGAGACAAGGACAGGATTTCTATCTCTTTTCAATGTTTTCAAAGTTTTCACGACGCTTAGGGAGTCCCTGTATATAACTGCACTTTGTAGTTTTAAATGTTTAATGTGTTTAACGGCCACAAATATCGCATAAGCCTCAGCTGCGAAGATACTTGTATTAGGGTGCAGAACGCCAGCATCAGAAAATGATCGACCGACCGCTGCGTAGAACGCACCAGTGTGAGACTTCGAGGCATCAGTAAATAATTCAGAGCAAGCGTATTTGTGCTGAAGTTCGAGGAAGTATGTACGAATATGCAATAGGCGCGTGTTTTCTAACTTTCACAAATGATATATCGCAGTATATGAGCTGCCACTGCCACGGCGGGAAATGTACAGCTGGAGCCACCAAACCGTGTTAAGAAGTGGCACATCAATTTCCTCATCTAGGCCCCTCATGCGAAATGAATACGGCTGTCGCACCGCCGGATGTTTGTTAAAGTGGGCAGAGCTGGACAAATTGCAGTGGAGTGTGAGGGATGTTCATCATTTGCGTTCACCTTGAGGAAATATACAAATGACATATAGGATCTTTGTAGGTGGAGCGACCACTCGTTGGATTCAACGTAGAGATTTTCTACGGGGCTGGTGCGAAAAGCACCCGTAGAAAGACGAATGCCCAAATGGTGGACAGGGTCAAGCAGCTTCAAGGCGCTTAGTGTCGCACTCTGATATATTATCACCCCGTAGTCTACGCGCGTGCGTATGAGGCTCTTGTACAGACTCATGATGTATCTTCTGTCACTGCCCCATGATGTACGTGACAAAATCTTCAACGTATTCATTGTTTTCATTCATTTAACTTTAACATACTTGATGTGTGGTGTAAAGGTTAGCTTCGTCTCCAAGATAAGGCCTAAAAATTTCTGCTCCGTTTTTACAGGTAGACGCTGCCCCTCTAAGTGAATGTCGGGATCAGGCTGCAAGCCTCTTTTCTTTGAGAAAAGTACACAAGTGCCCTTTTGTGGATTTAGGCGGAAGCCGTTTTCGTCTGCCCATTTGACCACCTTATTTAGGCCGAGCTGAACCTGTCGCTCACACATTGCAAGGTCGCACGATCTGAAACATATTTGTACATCATCAACATATGTGCAATAGAACATACTGGGTGAAATGCACAGACGTAAGTAATTCATTTTAACAATAAAAAGCGTACAACTGAGTACCCCTCCCTGAGGCACTCCAGTTTCCTGCATAAACGGTCTTGATAGGGCATTGCCCACTCGAACACGGAATGTGCGGTTCGACAAGTAGCTTTCTATTATATTGGACATCCTGCCTCGTACAGCCAAATGTGGGAGGTCCCTCAAAATTCCAAACTTCCGGGCAGTATCGTATGCCTTCTCCATGTCAAGGAATATGGAAAGGAAAAACGTGCTTGTGAGCAAAAGCTTCACGAATGTATGCCTCTATACGTACGAGGTGGTCAGTCGTGCATAGACCCTCTCGAAACCTGCACTGATATGGGTCAACTAGCTTGTTCGATTCCAGGAAATGTAAAAAACGGCGCTTTATCATTTTTTCAAACACTTTGCACATACAGCTTGTTAGTGCTACAGGGCGGTAGCTCGAGGAGGAAGACGGATCTTTGCCCTGTTTCAAGACAGGTATTATAATGGCCTTTCTCCAAGCAGAAGTGATCTCACCGGAGAACCACACAGCGTTGTATAGGCAAAGCAGGGTTTTTGTGTTTCAGAGGGTAGGCGTTTCAGCATGTCATATATTACTCGATCGGCATCTTGCGCGGATTGATTACAACAGTTAAGTGCTGCCGGTAGTTCTGCTAAGCAGAATGAGTTGTTGTATGCTTCTGTTTTTTGCGCACTTACGTTCTAACTTGTCCCGTTCCATTCTTATTTTGTTGCTTTGGAAGTTTTTGGAGTAGTGTGATGAACTGGAGACTTGCGCGAAGTATGCACCCAGGAGGTTAGCTTGGTCCTCCAAAGTGTCTCCGTGTATGTCCACCAAAGCTGGTGAGTGTGTTTGGTGCCCTGTTAACTTACTGACACCATTCCACACTCTACCCTCGTCGGTGTAAGGATTTATGCCTGATATGTATCTTTGCCAACCCTCCCTCCTAGCCTGCCGGCGCGTTCTCCTACCTTGCGACTTTACGTGTTTAAAGTTGATGATATTCTCAACAGTGGGGAGACGCGCACTAGACCCCACGCTTACGAGCTTTACGTTTCTTACGAGCTTTACGGCACTCGCCGTTCCATCAAGGAACACGACGTTTGCATGCCGCACCACTTAATTGACAGCTATATACATTTCGAAGCCGCATGAATTATAAAGCCGGTAAAATGCTGAACAGCACCATAAATATCCAATGAAGACATGTCAGCCCAAGAGATACTGGTAAGACCTCGGAACATCTCCCAATCAGCTGTATCCACCTTCGACCATGGAGCCTGTGGAGGAAATTCGTTGTCTCGTTGTGTTGTCAGTATTATTGGGAAGTGGTCACTTCCATAAGGGTTTTTAACCACTTCCCAGTTAAAATCAAGTAAAAGGCTGCGAGAGACGATGCTCAGATCAATAGATGAATATGTTTTGTTCGCGAGGCTAAAAAATGTAGGTTCTTTTGTTCTTTAAAAGACAGGCACCCGTTGAAAAGAGAAACTACTCAATCAGACGACCTCGCGCGTCGCTGCGAGTGTCGCCCCGCAAGCTGCTCTGAGCATTAAAATCGCCGAGTGCTATGTACGGTTCAGGCAGTTCGTCGATAAATGATTGAAATTCATGCTTATGTAGCTGGTACGGTGGAGGTATGTACACCGAGCAAATGGTAATGAGTTTGTTGAAAGTATAGCTCGAACAGCCACTGCCTCTAGTGCTGTTTGGAGTGGGAGGCGCCGACGTGCTGCATTTCTTTCTAGTATTATGGCTACACCGCCCGATGATAAGACAGCATGTTCGCGATCCTTGCGGAAAATCACATACTGACGTAGGAAATTAGTATGTGTAGAGTTTAAGTCAGTTTCCTGCACACACAGCACCTTTCGACAAAATTTACTTACGAGTTCTTGTACGTCGTCTAAGTTGCGTAGTTATCCCCTGACGTTCCACTGTATTATTTTGCCCATATTCAAGGAGAGTTAGTGCTGTGCATTTCAAAGGAGGAAATTGACTCATTTTACGGAGCCTTTGTCAGGGCCTGTGATTGGAGTTTCGTCCTTTTTGGAGCTGTCAAGGGATCCTCGCCGCTGCTTTCGCGCAGCCTGCGCCGGTGCACAAAAAGTGTCCATCGCTTTTGTCGAGGCGCCGGACAGTCGCTCTGACGAGCGGTGTGTGCGTAGAGTAGGCTTCGTCACGGCGGATGAAGCCGTCGACCCCACCAGGCCAGAGGTCGAGGGTACCTCTTTAGCTGCTTGGCTGAAGCCAGAGCATGCAGCGGCCGCTTGTGTGGCCGTGCTGACGGGAGTCGGTGCAGCCTTGGCTGCTCCCACCGTGGCGGCGGGTGGCAGTCGCCTCGGCACACTGAGCGTGCGGTGGGCGACCACCTGGGGCCGTTCTAGTGCTGCCCCCTGGTGCACTACATCGGCAAACGATGGTTTGTTCATGAAAAATCGTGAGACTTGTCGCGCTTCCCGGAAAGTTATGTTTTGTGTTACTTTGATTGTTACGATTTCCGTTTCTTTCTTCCAAGCTGGAGACGATCGAGAATATGCGGGGTGGGCGTCGTCACAATTCGCGCAACGGGCCTCAGCCTCCGCCTTACAATCATCCGTGGAGTGTCCAGTAGTAGCGCACCTTGCGCAGGTGAGCTTCCCTCGGCAACTCTGGAAAGCATGGCCAAACCTCTGGCACTTGAAACAGCGCCACGTATTCGGGATATATACCTTCACGCGTAATTTAAGGTATCCTGTTGCAACTGATTCGGCAAGTGTACTGGGCGCAAAGGTGAGTACTACATGCCTTGTAGCAAGTTCTTTGTCGTTGCGCCTGATTCTTATTCGTTGTTACGTTGATGACATTTTCGCTCTTCCATCCATCCGTGAATTCTTCTTCAGTGTGTTCCAAAAGGCAGTCGTCCGAAACAGCACCTTTGACGGTGTTCATAGTTCTCTGTTGGGCAGCCGAGAGAAGCGAATCTTCAAATGCAACAAGGTTGGATAGTTTGTCGTACTGAGAGTTCTCATTGACTTCAATTAATAAATCTCCACTTGCCATTTTGGTGGCCTTGTATCCGTTGCCGATGCTTTCCGTAAGGCATTTAGACACCAAGAACGGTGAGGCGTTATTTACTTTCTTATTGGCGTTTTCCGAGTGATTCACGTGGTACTTGGGAAAGTTGTCTATTTTGTTTTCCGAGAAACTAGCTGCATCGGTGCGGCCCCGCTTTTTGGACGATCAAGTGAAAAGGGGTTCGTAGTACCCATGAAGTAGGTTGTTTGTTCGGCAGCCATGCCAGCCGCCCACCATCGAGGGGCTTGAGTGTTGCGTCCTTCACTGTGCCGCAGGAAAATATTTTGAAATAACAAAGAAGTGTATTTTTCGCAAAGTCCCCCGTTACATCTCTGAATCACGCTGGTATGAGTGACTTGCTATCAAAAAGCAGGAGCGGGATACCATGCATATTATAGCCTGTTTTAGCTGCTCATTTATCACAAAGTTCATGCGGTCGATGTCCGAGAAATATACTGAGACTTCGTGCGTACGACTGCGATCACTTCAGTATGACGTAGCTTTTTTTTTAAACGCCGCTGTCGGTACTGGAGCAGTTACAAACTTAAACACCTAGAGACGTGAGTTGAGCTAGTTGGTACGTAAAAACTGCAGACATAACTTATTAGCGCAAAAAAACGGGCAAGATAGAGACGACACACAGGACGGAGCGCATAACGTCAACTGAGGATTTATTCGCAGAAGAAACAAGAAATCACAAGCTGCGCAGAAGGTTGCGCAACACGCACGGTGTTCCCTCAAACGACCGTTTGAGGGAACACCGTGCAGCTGTCAGTGTTGTCGCGGCTGCCGGACATGCCGGACCATTGCCGTAGATGTATGTGTACAGCGCAGTTTAACTGCACCCGTGTGCTCAGGCGCTAGAGAGAACAACCATCATCATCATCATCAGCAGCAGCAGCAGCAGCAGCAGCAGCCTGTCTACGCCCACTTCAGGGCAAAGGACTCTCCCATGTTCCGCCAATCAACCCGGTCCTGTGTTTTCTGCTGCCACGTTATACCTACAAACTTCTTAATCTCATCTACCCACTTAATTTACTCTCTCCCCCTCACGCGTTTGCTATCTCTTGGAATCCAGTCAGTTACCCTTAATGACCACCGGTTATCCTGCCGACGTGCTACGTGCCCGGCCCATATCAATTTCTTCTTCTTAATTTCAGCTATGATATCCTTAACCCCCGTTTGTTCCCTAACCCACTCTGCTTTCTTCCTGTCTCTTAAGGTTACACCTATCATTTTCCTTTCCGTCGCTCGCTGCGTCATCTTCAATTTAAGTTGAACCCTCTTTGTAAGTCTCCAGGTTTCTGCTCCGTAGGTAAGTACTGGTAAGTTGCAGCTGTTATATACCTTCCTCTTGAGGGATAGTGGTTGACTACCATTCATGATTTGATAATGCTTGCCGAATGAGCCACAACCCATCCTTATTCTTCTAGTTATTTCACTTCCTTGGTTCGGCTGCGCGGTTACTACTTGTCCTAAGTAGACGTGCTCCTTTACAACTTCCAGTGTCTGGCCACTTATCGGAAAGCGCTGTTCTCTGCCAAGATTGTTCCGCATTACTTTAGTTTTATGCATATTAATCTGGGTGCTAGGAGGGAACAAACAGACAGAGGAATTTTCGAGGCTTTTTGCATAAGAAAAGCGGGTGATCGGTGTGTGAGTGCACCGTCGCTGGCTCTCAGTAATAAAGAATGCATATACGTAGAAAGAAATCTGCGCACGGAACAGTTTGGCTAGATGTGGCACGTGTGGGTTGCATGAGTATAGGAAGTGTTAAAATTAGTGACGTTTTAGGGGGCGTGTTTGAGTGATATTTTGCGTGTTGCGCACCCTCCTGCGCAGCTTGTGACTTCGTGTTTTTTTTTCTGCGAATAAACTCTCAGTTGAAGTTATGCGCTCCGTCCTGTCTGTCGTCTCTACCTTAAATGTCCGTTGTTTTTTTTTTTTGCGCTAATCAGTGATGTCTGCAGTTATTAAACACTTATTTGCACTGCTTTATCGAAGGGGCCGCAGCTCTTTGCCCTCTTGGGATAATGGCGAGAAGTGCGTTTTGGTAGTTAAATGGGCACCACCGTAATGCATGCAAATATATCTTTGTGAATTGCCACCTTTAATTGAAGCACGCGCCGGTGAGTGCGGCTTAAAGCCTTGAAGAACGGGAGTGCCCGATGTTAATAGTGACCATGTGTCTTATTTTTCGTGAGATTGTTTTTCATCGTCTTCAAGCGCTCGGCAAATGCCAATTGCTAAGCATCGCTTCATAACAGAAGGCCGTGCTTGGTCACTCCTCCAGAGTCCCTACCGAGTTTCGACGCGGGAACGAAAAGCTATCAAGCGACATGTCAATGAAATGATGTGCGACAAAAAAATGCAGCCACCAAAAACGCTGTGTGCATCACCACAAAACAATGCGTCTCCGTATCCAATACCGTCGACTAAAAAAAAACAAATGTTGCAGTGGCTTAGCTCGGCTATGCCTGGATAACATAGCGTTAGCAAAGGTTCAGCTGGTTGTTCTTGGCTTTGCTGATTGTTTAGGATTATCTTGATTATCATGCTTACTGCTGCTCCAATGACACACACATGGTATACATATTATGTGGCACATGTATATTTATTTTGCCAGGCAACTACTTCAGGATCCGATGAGTTAAGCTTCTCCGCTCTTCTGCGTCGTTGAGCAGCATTTGCACTCTCCTTCTCCATGGCTAAACCACACTGGCAAACGCTAGAGTTACTGTATATGCTACCTTTAGGTAGCAGAGTTGCGCATCTCTCTTCCAAACGCCGCTGGCAACCATACATTGCGGAGAAGCTGACGCTCTGGTCAATTTTTGTATTTCTCGACGCCGTCGCTGCAGCGAAATGAATTAACACTAGTCATCGACAGCCAATGTTTATCGACGGCCTTCGACACACCAGGCATGCTTATCAGCGACACGGTAGGCATGTCACCGGCAAAAACGGAGTGCGACTTCACCGCAGAGCTGTGGTTGCTAGCCGGACCTATGCGCAAATCTGCTACCTAAAGGCAGCATATACAGTGACTCTAGCAAACGCCAGTCAGGGGCGCTATCAAGCGGCTCCAGCGCACTGTCAGACAGCGATTGCACAGCGGCGCGCGCGCCGGCGCCAGTACGTCTACCTCGGCTACGACGTCACTCCTCTGGAAAGTGCGCACCGGCGGCAGCGGCGGAGTGCGCGGGAGGTGCCGACTCGGATGCGCCATATATGTGACATCACTGATACTCGCGCATGCGCAGCACGGCTCTTGAGCAGCCACGCGAAACTGGCTCGGCTAGGCTAGTGTAGCTAACGCTACAGAATAACGAAGAACGTGTATCCTATCCCGCGGATAGATGACGTCTCGTATCGACTCTGTAACGCAAAATAATTTTCGTCAAGAGAAGTGAAAATACAAGCAGAGCGCAAAAAAGACGGGACACAACAGACAGGAAGTTGGGACGAGCGCCCGCCCCGTCTTCTTGTCTCTTGTGTCCCGTCTTTTTTGCGCTCTACTTGTATTTTCAGACAATGCACCAACTCGCCCAGCACCGCATTCTATTGAGACAGAAGTGAAGATGGGCTACTGGCAAATGACCGAGAGAAGAGTGTCTTATAAAAGCAGGTATGTTGGGATTTGACGCCATGCCGCCTTGGCTTTTCTCGGCAGCGGAAACGTTTGAACGCGTTATTTGCATGCTGTTTTTAGATATGAGGAGACCTGAAAACGCCGCTCTTACAGCTTCCGCTGTGACAGTACTGCGTGTTCCGCGCAACCCTCGTGTTTTCTTACAGCGAAAATTGTTATGAGATCACAACAACAGCCGACATTGGTGCTGTAGTTGTGCGCCACCGCAGGTGTCCGCAACCGCTATCGCGCGAAATGACAAAATTAAATCAGAAAAAAATATCCACGATGGGATGGGATTTCAACCCGGGCCCTCATCGTGACAGTCAAGTGTTCTACAACAGAGGCACGCTGGTGCTTGAAACTCCTGCGTAGAAAGACCCTATTAGCCCCGAGAACGAACACTGGTGGCGCGGCAGTCGCGGCGATGTGACGTCACGGCATCGACTCGCTTGCCACGTTTGCTCCGCGGCCGAGGATCGCGGCGGGGGCTCTTTCGCGCTCTTTCGCGATACGGTGGTGATTACGTTCTTGCGGCTCAAATCTCCCAAGGTAGAGGGTGGAAGTTTACACTGCTTGCGAAAGTTAAGATAGTTTGGATAATTTAATCTATATTGGGCAAATTTCCGTGCGAACGGAAGATTCACTGTGAAAACGATGATGCACGAGAGCAAGACATTGCACCCTCGTGTTTTCACCGCGTACTCCAAGACATCGGTGCTAAAAAAATTTACGCTAATGTTTCTAACTTCATCACAACTTGGCGTAGACTGCACGATTAGAGCATGCGTCCCGAGGAATTACAACTGAAATTAGGACGTTTCCAATTCACTAACTACATTGCGGTTTATCGTACAAGCTGTCTGCCTTTGCAGATTATCTACGTGACTTGACAAAGTTGCTCTTTCTGCTACAGGAGACTTCAGAAGAACCTGTCTGTCATAAACAATCACTTAATACATCCGGAACATTTAGCAAAATAATACTGCCACACACACAATAGTTTCGGAAATGCTGAGATGTTAGTATGCTTGGATTATGTTAAGATTTCTTCTCAACCCTCGTCTGGGATTATGCGGCCGTATACTCTCATTTGCATGAACTGCTGGTCCGATCAACCGCCGGGTTACAAGCGGTAAGTTTAAATTATCGAGGGAGCACTGTTGATAGCAATCGTCAGAAAAACAAACGCCTGAATGTCAAAATCAGCGTTCTGAACTGTTTCGATGGCGCTCTCAGCGAGGTGGCCCACGTATTATTTAACCTCGTTCGCCTCAATGAGTCAATTAATGGTATCACACGTCCTGTCCGCATAAAGGTTCATGATGCTCTAGGGTATATGAAATGCAAGCAAAATTGATTTATGAGCTGGCTATCTAAACTAGTACTTACACAAGTGTAACAGCGCCGTTGCTGCGATGCTGCATGAAGACACAATGTGACAGCAATAAGAATTTTCCGCAATTAACGTCAACGTTTTTTTGTAGTGAAATGAAGCCCTTAAATTATTGCGAGGAAAAGGTGGAGCTAAACAACATGATGACTGAGCGAGTACACAAGAAAAACAAACACAACTGCGGCAGTATTCTCAGGCGAACGCTTTTGAGATATTTTGCGAAACTCAATATTGCATGCGTTTTTGTACTGGTGAACGGGGCTTCGCACACCGGCAAAAACGCTGTCCGCAGATCGCGGATGCGTCCGATGCAAATAACACTTGTGGAGGCGAAGCCATCATACTTTTTTAAAAGAATCGCCTCTGGGACCGAGCTCTACGCAGCTCGGACCTTGAAGCACAGCTCTGGGCTGTCCATCGGGCGCGCGACGCGGCGGAGGGGCAAGGCCTCTCTGTCCCGACGTGGGAGCGGCCCGCTGCACGCTAATCGCGCGCACCGAAGGACTAAAATAAAGTTGTTCATCCATCCATCCATCCATCTCTGCACAATGTAACCTAATAATTTGAATAAAGTGTGTTACGCGCCAAGACCACCACATGATTGTGAGGCACGTTGCAGATTAATTTTGATTGCCTCGAATTCTTTAACGCGTTCCTGTATCTAACCAGACGGATGTTGCTTTTCACACCCGTCGGAATGCGGCTGCTGTGGTCGGGAATCGGACCAATTCCCAAGGTTAGCAGCGCGACAAAACAACAAACCTCATCACCCCTTTCAATTGGTGCACTCGGAGCGCGGCCACGTTTGGCGACTGGGAAGAAAAAAGTGTATAGCTCTTTCTCGTTGTACTAGGAACATTATCGACGCTGTTTTCGTCATTCATCTCAAGCTTGAGACAGGCAAAAACAAGCGCAAGCAGCGGAACAGCGTACGAAGCAAGCGCATGATATTCCGGCGCGTCACGGCGGGCCTCGAAGAGTCCGTGCCGTGACGTCATCAAGGTCTCCCGCCAGGCGGCGCCACCCCAACTTCTCGGCGCCAATACAGGCGTCATGTCAGTCAAGGGATCGTGTTAACATACGCGTATATAATATAGCGTGGTAGAAGACTAAAATAACAACCAGGCGTCACACAATGCGAATTGTGCTCCGAGTGGGTAGTTGAATGCTTCCTACCCATTACAAAGGGCTCAGCAATATTTCTACATCCTAATGAGCCACAACACAAACGAAGTGCACATAATGTCTCACAGATGTGCAGCGGGTGCCACGCTTCTCCGCAGAATCACGAATACTGACATAGTGGATGCTTCGCTACTTCATGAAAATTACGATGATTTTTGACATAGTGGGTACATTGTGTGTGTACTTGTATTAGTTGCCCCAAGAGAGTCTACAACGGGCTGTAGAAAGGCCGCTCTTCTAGCTTTCGCTGTGACAATGCTGCGTGTTCTGCGCAGGCCTGGCGATTTCTGGGCATAAATTTGTCCAATGAGCAACTCAGTCTTTACCCGTTTTGCAGCCTGGTTCTTTGCCGTCCCGCTCACGTGAGAACCTGAGATCATGCCTTAATACAGTACTGCTAGAGGGAGGTTCACACGTTAAGGGCCGTTACAGCCGCTGCAGTATTTTACGTGAATGTTTCATCCTGCAGGTCGTTTCCTCAAAATTAATACCATTCCCCGCAGCTACCAGTGATAAGGAGGCCGCCCACCTTGGGCGCACAGTGCGCTTGGATACAATAAACGTTTATTCTGTCTTGTCCTGTGTGTTTAGGTGTGGTTTTTTATTTTGCTGAAGTAAATAAACAGACGAGAATATTATCTCAAAGTAAGACATCTTATTATGCTCCATTTGCGTACAGTGGTCAGTATGCAGTTATGCATACGTGTGTATGTTCGACGATGCAGCATCAAGCAGCGGGTGCCCTGTGTATTCTAAAATGCGTTGTACTGCCTGCTCTGCTTTTTTATTTTATGCAGGTTGAGTTTCGGCATCGGGAACGTAAACGGCGCCAAAGAAGTAGCGAACTTCCCATCGCTTACTGACACTAATGAACCGTACGTCGTGCAAGTTTTTGTTGGCGAACGTACCTACAACGTTGTTTCAAAATCTGAATCGAAGCTCATCGATAATGAATCCTTTACGAACACCCTAACCAGGACGTATCTAGACTTCGAATCGCACAACATCGCCTTAGACAACGTTTTCATGGTACGTACACACAAACTTTTTATTTTCGTTTTTTGAAGCCAGTGAACCTTTTCGCTAAACACGGTGAGTGTTTATATAATGGAACGAGGAGTCTTACTTGTCTCGCATTTTTTTACATGGTCTTGCAGAGGGCCACCATCACGTCGCTTTGGAAACAAAATCCACAACAGCAGTATAATAACTTGTAAATAGGTTAAGAAAATTCGAGCTCGGAAAGTTATACGCTGAATTTATACACGTTCGCTCAGAGAGTGGTGCACCTCGCTCTGAGCGAACATGTATAAATTCAGCGACTGAGCTGTCAACTCCACTCTTGAAAAAGACCGGTCCCCGGTGGACACGTCAAATAAATGTCTTGTTTTTTTGTACGTGCGCCTGCAAGGTGACCTTTCGCACATATACTATATATACTTAGATTATGAAAGTCTGTACTTGGTACCCGAAAGGATAATAAAAAACGAGATACCCTACTAAAAATACTG
>NC_051181.1:52278737-52305370 GCF_013339695.2 Rhipicephalus sanguineus
CTTGTATACGATAATATCGTGAACGAGTGTCGACGTGGCTCTGTAGTAAAACACTCGACTGCCACGCAGAGGGCCAGGATTTAAATGCCGCTGGAAGCCTGAATTGTTCTTCTCATTGTACAGGATAGCTGTTACGCACACTGGCGGCGGCGGACAACTACGCGACTAAAATCGTAGTGTTACGATCTCTAACAGCTTTCACTGTAAAAGCTACGCTGTGAAACACCCACTGCCGCCCAGTGTTAGCTATGAAGACACGCGCTCGTAACGTGCTCGAATGTGAAACCACGTGTAGAAAGCAAGTATTCCTACTGTTTATCGTGCCTGCAGAACAACGCTTTAAGTAATGATTCTGGCCATTCGTTAATAAAGGCGACGTGAAACCATGAACTATGCCCGTGGATCTATTCTTAAAGAGTTACTTTAGTCTGTGTCCCAGCACGCACTCTATGGCAAGGCCCAGCTGAGTCCGTCAGCGTCTACGCCCAGCCCAGGGCATGGCCAGCAGTGTCCGGGCCGCGCCCAGCTCCTAGCACCAACCAAGGCACGCACAACGAACCACACGCGCACCTCATCATCGTCCGAGTCATCTCTGCCGCGTACTTCTGATTACTAACCTACAACCCCCCCCCCCACCCGAGGTGATTGGGCTGGTTCGCGGCCGCCTCCTGCGACGATGCCCCCACCGGTAGTAAAATCAATAAAGCTGGTGCACCATGCCAGGATGCGAAAGACGCAGCAGACCAGGCAGTGTAGCTTCGGGATAGAGGTCTTGTGGGCAACTGCGGGTTCTAAACCTTTAGGTGTCTTCCAGAATATCCCCCAACTGTACCCGTGATCAGGCGCCCACGTGCTCACCATCCGCGTCCTCACTCCGAAAGTGCGCTCATTAAATTGCCCGTGAGTTGAAAGCCCGAACTCGCAGGGTTCTACCGCAGGAAGACCAGCCAGCCGCCTTAGGTGTGCAGGATATGGGAAAATACAGCAGACGCCCAACGCCCTATGGTCCATACTCTGACTCCTCCTTCTCCGCCTTGTTCTTTGTCATCGACCGGCCAATTTCCGTCGATGCCCTATCATCGTATTGTCATCGACCGGCCAATTTCCGTCGATGCCCTATCATCGTACTCCTTGCTTCTTGTCTAGTCAATATCTTCGTCTTCCTCGGGGTCGTTCCCTTGGTAGTCGTAGTTCTCTGCGCCAGAGATGGTATGATCTTTATCATCGCTATACTGTCCATCACCAGCACACTGCATGTAAAAGGTCACGGGATCGCCAGCATCCTCTTCCACCTCCGTAATTTCTTTGCCTGCCTTCCATCTTACACCTATGGCCGCTAGCTCGTCGTCCTTGTTGTCCTTGTTCTTAGCGTCATCTTCCTTCTGGCTCATGGCCTCCACCTTTTTTCCGGCTTATCCTTTATAATCTTATCTTCCTTCTCGTCATCTTCAGATTAGCCGTTCTCCTTGTGTTCGTGGTCAGCCTTTTGGACCTTCTCGCCATCGTGTTTGGACACCTCTGCCGAAGTCTGCTTCTGTGGAGGCATCTCCGCCTTGGTGTTGCCATCTCCCTTCTCCGTGGCCAAGATGATTTCGTCGGCATTTTGCTGCATCGTGGCGTCGGCTTGCTTGTTGACGGATCTTGTGGCTTTCCTGTGCGATCCAGGCAGAGCCGACGCAGCCATTCGCATTTGTTGGTCTGATCTCCGGCAGCACTCAGCAGCTTTCATGGCTGCGGTAGGTCATCACGCAGTTCGGGCGGTGGGCACCCATCAGCAACGGAACAGCCGACGCGAGGCCACCTCTACCACAAACACGGTCGTACCCGGAACGCAGCCAGGTCCTCACGTTACAGGCGCCAGTGTAGGAGAAGGCCGCTCCTGAGTCTCAGCAATGAGTCCATGGCAAAGCCAAGCTGTGTGCGTCAGCGTCCCCGCCCTGCCCAGGCCATACCCAACAGCGTCTGGGCTGCGCCCAGTCCCGAGCACCAGCCAAGGCACGCGCCACGAGCCAGACTCGTACGTAATCGTCATCCGTTTCTTCTGTGCCGCTTCCCTCTGGTGGGTCTTCCATCACACTAAGCAGATCAAGTTGCATTATTTGACTTTTTTCCCAGTTCCTTGTTTAGGCAGTTTCTCTCATCCTAGAACTGGCTAACCTCCCTGTCTTTCCGTTCTTCTCCTCCTCCTTCTCTCATCCTTATGCTTTAACTGCGGGTCAGTTTAAGGAACCGCCCAGTTGTCGTCTCATGTCTCGCGTTGTTGTCACGCAGTTACCATGTTGGATCACGCAGGTACCACGTTCTTGTGATTATTTGATTTGCTTTGCGATTATCTATTTTCTTCTACTGTTCTACATGCCTAGCAGTTTAAGGGCCCGCCGTGCCGTCGTCTCAAGTCTCGCGTTGGCGTCACCCAGTTGGTGTCACTTGATACACATAAAGTGAGCAGAATACTCGTTTGGAAAGCCAGCACACGCGTTCCCGTGAACGCGAGCATCGCCGAAGGGCTAATTCGTATGCCCGAGCAAACCAAGCAGGATCGAAACGCCAGCGTCGGAAATTAGACACAGATCTACGGAAGAGAGAAGCGGAGGCCAAATGCCTGCACCGGGAGTTAGTCGCACCGAACTTGGCTCAGCAAAGAGTAGAAAAACAGTACAAAAGAGGCCATAGAACGCAATATAGATAATCGCAAAACAAATGAGACATTCACAAGAAAACAACAGAAAATGGTATAAAATATCACGTAATCACACTAAAACAACAAAAAATAACAGAAAAGAGCAGATAAACACATAAAAACCAGTTCGGTAAGAATTATCGGACTAAGGGGATGCCTTTGTCCACAGCAGCTATCACAAGCAGGAAACACATTGTTCCTGTTCTCATAAAACTTGGCCCCGTAGCGGTTGAAACTCTCGCATCGGCTTCGTGAAGGGCAAATGACGCAGCTCAGATAGAACCACACTCTGCTTACCCGTTCGACTGTTCGGGGAATCCCACGATTCCGCAGTTCTGCTCGCCTAATATGAGTTGTATAGACATCATTCAGACATATCTGAATTGTTGATCCCTCCGTCATATTGCCACGCGCGCTACTTTTACTGTGCTTATGGAACTGGTCCGTTACACCTATAATCACTGTCTTGCGCAAACCGCGCCCGAATGTCTGGGAACCTTCCAGATTATTTCAGAAACTTCTTATAGACTTGAGCACGCAAACGCGAACAGTTGAGTTCATTCTGGAACCAACACGGCCACCAGCGATAAGGCTCGAATGTTCGATGCCGTATGTGAGTAGTTCATCGGCATCGATGCCGTATGTGAGTAGTTTATTGACGGCCAACGCTCTCTTCGCCGCTATCAGTGAGCAGTGCATATTGCTGTAGTTCGAGTTTTCTTTTTCCGGCCACAAGTCCGGAAGAAAACACTCTGACGCCGACTGCCTGTCTCGTGCCCCCGTGGACCCGCTGCCGCAAGACGACCAGGATGATGACTGCTCCTTGTGAACCATACGTACCGACGACTTCGCTTAACGACGATCCGACCCGGAACTCAGAGGCCTTATGGAATACCTCAAGGGCAAGACCGCCGTCGCCGTCGTTCCGAAAGTATTCAAGCTGTAGCGAAGCCTTTATTGAGTAATGGGTTGCGCTCTCTATAGCCTTCTAGTGGGTCGTCGCCTTTGGCTCTTCGCGCTCGCGCTCTTGAGTCCGTGTTTGTTCCTTGACTGTCGCCATTGCATATCGTCGCCGACTACCGTCCAATAAACGCCTCAACAAATTGGTGGAGAGTGTTGTGCTCCTATTCGATGCCCCTGGAGCTGAGATCCCGTACCCTACAAACTACCATGCCTTAAGACGCTGCTCAGCAAACGTCTCCTTCCACAACGACCGCATGCCCCGGTGTCCCCCGCATCCGCGACCCTCCTATCTTCACCGGCGCGGATGGGACCGATGTTGAGGACTGGCTTGCGATGTACGAGCGTGTGAGCGTACCAAACAAATGCGACGAGGCAGGCAAACTCAGCAACCTGGTTTTCTACCTCGCGGGTGTGGTGGGCCTGTGGTACAACAACCACACCACCGAGTTCCCCACGTGGTCTGCTTTCAAGACCGCCATCATCGATGTGTTTGGCCGCCCTGCCGTTCGTAAACTGCAAGCCGAACAACGCTTACGTGAACGAGCTCAGCAGACCGGTGAGTCCTTTACGAGCTACATTGAAGACGTCCTGGACTTGTGCAAGAAGGCTGACGCGGCCATGCCTGAGTCTGACAAGATCCGCCACGTTCTGAAAGGCATCGACGACGATGCCTTCACTATGCTGCTCGCCAAGAATCCTCCTACTGTGGCCGAGGTGATTACGCTCTGCCAAAGCTACGAGGAGCTGCGCCGGCAGCGACTGCTGACCCGTCGACCTCCATCACGCGACGCCGATCTCGCAGGCTTGTCGGCCATTTCTGATCAGTCCGCCTTGCTCACCGAGATCAAGTCATTCGTGCGCGAGGAAATTGCCCGCCAGTTCTCCCTACTGGCCTTCCCTCACCCGCAGCATGTTGAACAGCCGTCGACCACGCTGCTGGCTCCCTTACGCCGCGCTATTCAGCAGGAAATCGCGGAGGTCATGCCGGAATACCACCAGCCCCCTCCGGCACCTGCGCCGCTCAGTTACGCGCAGGTTGTAGCCAGGCCACCCTAAGCGATTCCTGTGGCTGCCCCACTTACTTACGACGAAGCCGTCGCCAGACCTCAAGCCTTCGAAGCGAGTGGGCCGGCTGCGTTTGCCGACGCCATACCTAGGCCACCGATGCAGCCCATCATGCAGTCGTATCAGCAGACGCCTCGTCCACCGCGTCCTGCTCCATGGATGGGACCTACCCCGGCGAACCGATGGCGCACTTCTGACAACCGCCCGATCTGCTTCGCGTGTGGTTGCGCCGTTCATGTCGCCCGCTATTGCAATCGCATGCAGCCGCCTCGTGTAGCGTCAGCCATCCCCAGCCAGTCAAGCCGCCCGCATTACGATTCACCGCCGCCTATGTCACCGTCGTCTCGCCCAGCTCCATCTACCCACCGTTCGCCGTCACCACGACGCCGATCACTGTCACCGATGCGGCCACGGCCGATCAGACGTGACCAGGAAAACTAGTCGTCGCAGTCCACGAGGCAAGGGCTGCGACGCTATCGAACTGCGAAAGCCCTCAGCGAAGCCCATCAAACGTGTTAGACGTGTTTGTGGACAGTGTACGCGCATCTGCCCTTATTGAAACTGGAGCCGCCGTATCCGTTATTGGCGCCAAACTTAGCCGACTACTGCGAAAAGTGACGACGCCACTTCCCGGGCTCTCCCTCCGTACAGCAAGCGCCCAAAGTATTCACCCTACAGCGGTGTGCACAGCCCGCGTCATGATTAAGGATGCTCTGTACGCCGTCGAATTGATTATAATTCCAGCATGCTCTCACGACGTCATCCTAGGATGGGATTTTCTCTCCCACCACGACGCCGTGATTCATTGCACACCCGCCGAAATAGAGCTCTCACCATTCTCTGATCTGACGCCGGCTGACAGTCCATCGTCTCTGAGCAAGGTACTCGTCAAAGACGACACCAAACTGCCTGCATACTCGTCAACGGCCGTGTCCGTCTACTGCGCCAGTCTCTCCGACACCGTCGCTTCCTCTCGCCATCCAACCGTGTTTGCACGAGGAAAGGCTTGCTGGTGCCCTTCGCGACCGTGCAAGTCACTCAAAGCAGCACGTCAATTTTTGTTATCAACCCATCTCCGTACAATGTTACGTTGGTGCGAGGAGAATGTCTCGGCAGCGTGGAACCCCTTGAAGACGCACAAGTTATGGACGAACCAGATGGCACGCCCTGCCCCAGTTCCGGCACGCTCAGTTCTGTTACCACGTCTGGTTCATCGCCCGCTGATGTATTTGCTTCTTCCATTGCTGACAACCTTACGCCGGACCAGCGTTCCCAGCTTTTAGACCTCTTGGAAGAATTTCGCGCTTCTTTCGATATTGCTCAAAATTCTCTCGGCCGCACGTCCACCGTTACGCATCGCATCGACACTGGCGCCCAACCACCACTGCGGCAACGTCCATATCGCGTATCTCCCACAGAACGCCACGTAATCAACGAGCAAGTCGACGACATGCTTCGACGCGATGTTATTCGACCATCTAACAGCCCCTGGGCGTCTCCTGTCGTACTTGTTGCGAAGAAGGACGGTTCTGTGCGGTTCTGTGTGGACTACCGACGACTCAATAAGATCACTCGCAAGGACGTTTATCCGCTGCCGCGAATCGACGACGCGATTGACAGCCTACAAGGAGCCGAATTCTTTTCGTCTATCGATTTGCGCTCAGGGTACTGGCAGGTACCTATGGCTGATGACGCTCGACCGAAGACCGCCTTTGTCACGCCCGACGGCTTGTAAGAATTCAACGTCATGCCGTTTGGGCTGTGTAATGCGCCCGCCACCTTCGGCATGATGGATACTGTTCTGCGCAACCTGAAATGGCACACGTGCTTGTGCTACCTCGACGACGTCGTCGTTTTCGCTCCAGACTTCTCCACGCATCTTCAACGCCTCCGGCATGTGTTGACGTGTTTGAGCGACGCTGGTCTGCAACTGAATTTAAAGAAGTGCCGATTTGCAGCACGGCAGCTGACAATACTCGGCTACGTCGTGTCCAAGGACGGAATTATCCCCGATCCAGCCAAACTTCGGGCCGTGACCGAGTTCCCGAAACCTACGTCCGTCAAAGAACTGCGCAGTTTCGTAGGACTGTGTTCCTACTTTCGGCGCTTCATTCGAAACTTTGCGACTATCATATCACCGCTGACGAAGCTCCTCGGAAGTAAATGGCCCCTCCATTCGTGGTCGTCGGAGTGCGACGACGCTTTCGCAAAGCTCCGTCGTTTGTTGACGTCGCCTCCCATACTACGCCACTACGACCCTACGGCCCCTACAGAGGTACACACAGACGCCAGCGGTGTTGGCCATGGCGCTGTCCTTGCGCAGCGCAAACCAGGATTCCCTGAATATGTCGTGGCATATGCAAGTCGTACGCTTACTAAAGCCGAGACCAATTACACCGTCACCGAAAAGGAATGCCTGGCGATCATATGGGCCCTTACAAAGTTCCGACCCTATTTATATGGCCGCCCATTTGATGTCATCACCGACCATCGTGCACTATGCTGGTTGTCGTCATTGAAGGATCCCTCAGGCCGCCTCGCCCGCTGGGCACTTCGCCTACAGGACTACGATATTCGCGTGCTGTACCGCAACGGACGCCAGCATGCTGACGCCGACGCCCTCTCGCGCTCCCCCTTGCCTGACAACGATGCCCCCTGCTCGGTACCTAACAATGTTGTTTCTTCCATCGACGTTCACACCATCGCTACCGAACAACGCAAGGATAAATGGATCGCCTCGCTGATAGACTTGCTCACTGATCCGTCGGCAACACCAATCACTCGCGCGTTGCGTCGTCAAGCCCACCATTTCACCATTCGTGACGACCTACTGCACCAACGCAATTACAACGCCGACGGCCGCCAGTGGCTACTTGTAATACCCCGCAGTCTGCGTTCTGAAATATGCGAGTCTTTCCACTCTGATCCACAATGCGCGCACTCTGGGGTATCAAAAACTTACCACCGCATTCGACAACGATACTTCTGGCGAGGGATGTACCGCTACGTGCAGAAGTTCGTTCGCTCCTGCCTCGATTGCCAACGCCGAAAACCTTCAACGCACGTGTCACTCGCCGGTCTACAACCATTACCTTGCCCGAACCGTCCGTTCGGGCGCGTGGGCATCGACTTGTACGGAGCACTTCCTCTGACATCGGCTGGTAACCGCTGGGCCATCGTCGCTGTTGACCATCTAACGCGATACGCCGAAACCGCCGCCCTCCCAGCGGCTACAGCGCGCGATGTTGCCTCCTTCCTACTACACCGATTCATACTGCGTCACGGTTCACCCCAGGAGCTTCTCAGCGATCGAGGCCGTGTCTTCTTGTCGGAAGTCGTCGAAGCCATTCTAAAAGAGTGCCGTGCTGTTCACCGCAAAACTACTGCTTACCACCCGCAGACGAATGGGCTCACCGAACGCTTTAACCGCACGCTCGGCGACATGCTCTCAATGTACGTCGCCGCCAATCACACAAATTGGGATGCCATTCTGCCCTTCGTCACCTACGCCTATAATACCGCCCCTCAAAACACAACTGGTTTTTCACCCTTCTTCCTATTGTACGGAAGGCACCCGTCGCACACCATCCACACGATACTCCCATACAAGCCAGATTCAACTGAGTGTGCGCGATATCTGACACAGCCAGGCTTGCGGAAGAGTGTCGCGAGCTTGCCAAGACGTTTACAACGCAGGAACAAGAGCGGCAGAAGAGCATTCGCGGTGGAACCACCACTTCTGAGTCCACGTTCCTCCCTGGAGCGCTCGTATGGCTCTCGGTCCCTACCACTGCAACTGGCCTCTCTACAAAACTACTGCCGAAATACGAAGGCCCCTACCGGGTCGTCGAGCGCACATCCCCGGTCAACTACGTGATCGAACCCATCGAACCATCTTCGGACATGCGCCGTCGAGGGCGTGACATCGTCAACGTGGAGCGTCTCAAGGCCTACTATGACCCACTCATAGTGACGAGCTGTTAGGTCGCCCGACGGCTCCCTTTTCGTACCCGGGGAAATTGTAGCGAAGCCTTTATTGAGTAATGGGTTGCGCTCTCTATAGCCTTCTAGTGGGTCGTTGCCTTTGGCTCTTCGCGCTCGCGCTCTTGAGTCCTGTTTGTGCCCTGACTGTTGCCATTGCATATCGTCGCTGACTACCGTCCAATAAACGCCTCAACAAAGCAAACACTGGCGTTGTTTTAGGGGCGAAGCTCCTTAAGGCGGCACCCGTTCGTCCCTCGTAGTCGTAGTCGTAGTGCGTAACCAGTCTTACGCTTTGACCTCCAAAGTCGTGCCGGTGGGAGATTTTTCCTGTGCGTTGTTGAACAATAAAAAATTCGCAGCGTGCGCGTTAACTAAAAGCCGAATTCTTCTGTCTCTCATTCCCCATTAGCAGCCATTGGCATGTTCCAGTAGGAAACGTTAGTAGAAGTAGAAGTGTAAGTGTTAGCTAAAAGCCGACTTCTGTCTCTCATTCCCATTAGCAGCCATTGTTTACCTCCAAGGTAGTGCCTGGTGAGATTTCTCCTGTGCGTGATTCAACAATAAAAAATTTTGTTCAAAACGCCGTTGATTGATGAAATAAACCAACGAAAGACGCCCGATGTTTTGTAAAAGCAAAATGAAAGAACGCCAGATGTTTCTAAAGCAAAACGAAAAGACGCCAGCTGCTTAACGAAAGACGCCAGATGTTTTCTAAAGCAATGGTTTTCTAAACAATGAAAATTCACAGCGTACATGTAAAATTGAGCTGCAAGTCGTCATAACTCATCGAACCTTTAGTATAAACGCGCCCGATCTCACGTCGGTGATGATGTACTGGGCAGAATTCACGGAAGGTTCACGGTTTACCGATGAACCTCCGCAGCTTCGCCCACTCATCATCATTCACTCCGTGGATATGCTGTTTTCTTTCTGGTTGCGTTAAAGGGCCCCTCACCAGGTTTGAAAATTTTGAGCTAACGAGCGCAATGCATACACTGGGCGTTCACGATCACGTCTGCCAAAATTTGCAACGCTACGCGCCGCTGAATGGGTCAAATTTCAAGGTGAACGCTGCTTGCCCTTTAGAGAATGAGGGGATGACGTGCATGAGAAAATGGCCCTACGTAGATGGTAGTGCTGTGACGTCGCTCCTCTACGTAGACGACTGTGCTCTGACGTCGCCAACAGCAGCACCTGAAACTGCGATAATTTTTCTTACGCAACGGCGTTCTCCAAAAGAAGAAATCACCACTTCGAGCCAAGTACCTTCTCGTGGTACTTTCAGAATTGCGACCAGAAGTCTTCCACGCCCTGCTGACGACCTGACAGCAAACCTCGGTGTTTGCCGAACGCCGGCAAGAATACAGGAAAAGTACTACTGGCCGCGCCTTGCCGCCGACGTCACTAGCTACGTAAGGACATGCAGAGACCGTCAGCAACGCAAGACACCGCCAACAAGACCAGCAGGCTTTCTTCAGCCGATCGAGCCACCTCGGCGACCGTTCCAGTAGATCGGCATGGACCTCCTGGGGCCGTTCACAATGTCGACTTGAGGTAATAAGTGCATCGTCGTAGCTACTGACTACCTGACCCGCTATGCCGAAACACGGGCCGTGCCCAAAGGCAGCTCCGCCGAGGTAGCCAAGTTCTTAGCTGAGAATGTCGTCCTACGTCATGGCGCCCCAGAGGTCCTCGTCACGGACAGATGTACCGCCTTTACTGCAGACCTAGCTCAGACGATTCGGAGACACAGCCAGACAAGCCACCGCCGGACCACCGCCTACCACCCACACACCAACTGCCTCACCGAACGCCTAAGACCATCGCCGACATGCTGGCCATGTACGTCGACGTCGAATACAAAACCAGGGATGCCATACTTCTGTTCCTGACCTTCGCATACAACACGGTCGTGCAAGAAACGACTCAGATGACGCCCTACAAGTTGGTCTACGGAAGGCACCCGCCAAGGACGCTCGACGCCTTGTTACCCAACGTCTTCGACGAAGAAAGCCTCGACGTCACTCTTTACCTTGAGCACGCCGAGGAAGCCTGACAGCTCGCCCGCCAACGCATCAAGAATCAGCAGATGACCAACAGTCGCCGTTACAATATTCGGTGACGCTTCGTAGAATACCAGCCCGGCGACGGTGTTTGGGTCTGGACGCCGATACGCCGGTGTGGAATCAGTGAAAAACTTCGGCGATACTTCGGGCCATACAAGGTGCTTCGCCGACTCGGCGCTGTTCACTACGAATTCGTCCCGGACGGCATTACGAACTCCCACCGACGCCGCGCACCACCTGAAGTCGCTCATGTCGTGCGCCTTAAGCCTTTTCTTACGTGTTAGCGAACCTGTGGAATCTACTTTTTCCTTTATTATTGTATTTATTTGTGTATGCACTTGTTTTTTTCCCCTTCTAGGTTCTGTCACAAGCATCGGGACGATGGTTTCTTAGAGGGGGGCAATGCCACACGCGCTTCTTTTACTATGTTTATGTAAGTGATCCGGTACACGAATAATCACTGTCTTGCGCAAACCGCGCCGGAATCACTTGAAACCTTCCAGATAATTTCAGAATCTTCTTATAGACTTGAGTGCTCAAACGCTGAAGAGTTCAGTTCATTCTGGAACCAACGCGGCAACCAGCGATAAGGGTCGAATGTTCTATGCCATGTGCATAAATACCGACACGCCTTACCGCTGAGCAGTTTATCGACAGCCGACGCTCTGTTCACCACTATCAGTGTGCGGTGTGTATTGCTGTAGTTTTACTTTCCTTTTCCCGTCCAAATAAAGAGTTTTCCAGGCCAAATAAAGAGTTTCACCTTGGACACGCCAACTGCTGCCCTCGTCGACGTCATGACCCCGTGACAATATGAATCGGTATAACACGAAAGTGAAAGATGCCTTAACAAAAGTTGTTCGTCTTCATTTCACATTGATAAATGAGAGCCTGCACAATGTCTGCTGGAGTTTGACGGCTATAGCACCACTTGATATGGACGCACCCGCATTGACACTGGTGGCACATCTCCATCCCACCGATAAACTTCCATGATCAAGATTAAACTTTTGTGCTAGCTGAAGTTGTTAGCATAAACCTGGACAGAGCCTACGGTGAATCCCGCACAAAGGTGGCAGCAACAAGTACAGAATCACTAGTACTCAATATGCGCTTGTGGAAAGTGTCGTCATCTGAGGAGAGAAACGGCAAGGTGTGCGGTGTTCAGTAATTGCATAACCTACACATACACTACCACATAGCCCATCATAAACGCGAGAGGCAGAGTAGCTTGAGCCGTGACAGCGCGAAGGCGTCCCGCTGCCTGTAGGCGTGTCTCACTGCAACAAAACACTCACTCAAACTGTACTGAACCGAAATGGAGTGGAAATCGGGGAGCCAGCCTCCGCGGCGCTGACTAGAGCGCCTCCATGCTAACGTTGAATGAAAGCACGCTGGCATACAGGAGCCCTAGCACTGAGGCTAACGAAGTGCGTCCTGTCGGCGTCCTCTCCAAGACGGAGGCACCGCCCCACGCCAACAAGGCCATTGTGAAAGGGAGAAGATGTGAAAGCTATAAGGCGCGTTTGTAAGGGCTCATGCGTGAGAGTCCATGACGCAGTTGTTAAAACTCCCGACTGTAATCGGTCACGGAGCGAGAGGTCGTGGGTTCGACTCCAGATTGTCGAAATTAACGAAATATTTTCTGCTGTTTTTCTGTGTCACCTGGTCGTGTGCATTTACCGGTGTCACATCTGTGACGGCAATGATGCCAGCATACGGCATGTCAGCATGGCCCCGGCATAAAGAAGCACCAGGCCCTGAAACCCGCTATTCAGCTTGGCATCCTCCACTGCGTGACCCGACGCTCTTACAGTGTTTCCAGGTGGGAAACAATCATGGCGTTTCTATTTGCGCTAGCCGCCCCAGGCGGCGAATTGTGGCGGCTATGGAAGTTCGCTGATTTGTCAGTGTGGTGCAGTGACATGGGGGATTATTCCAGTCCTACCGTTTTCCTGCCCTGATTGTGAACAGGGGAATAGATCATCTTCACCGGGCCGCCATCCAGACACGACGGTACACTGAATAGGATGCAGGGCATCGGGCACTGTTTTTGTTCAGAAGAGCTCAAGTTGCTGCGCCACCGTGATTGCGTCTATCCTGGGTACGCGATGATGATGAGGCTAGCTCTTGAGAAGTCGCAGAAAATGTGCCTCAAAAACTCAGAGTGATCTATGCATTGCATAATTCTACCTAGGAGTGGTACGCCACATTTCCAAGCGCATCTGCGGGCTAAGTGACCGGTACTCCCACGCGAGCTAGGATCCAATGCATTGGGTAAATGTTGTCGCTGGCTTCGAGCACATGTAGTCTGGTAGCCAGGACGGATGCACCGAAGGCGACCAGCCGCAGGTACACCACGGCAACCAAGACCGTACGCGAGCCATACACAACTGCCACCGGTTGCCGTACCCGCGCCAGTTGCTAGGGAACTGGTACGGGTAAGTGTATTTGTGCCTTGTCTCCGTGCGATCCTTCACGCGTGAATATGACCTGTCCCCAACTCGCCCAACTATGAACCTTACTGAACGTCATGCCTTTGCGCGCGTCGTGATGGAGTGAGTCACAATACTTTTTAACTTTGGATAGAGTCAGCTCTGGTTCCCTGTAGATTGGCTTGTAGCGCCTGTATCTGTGCCGATGTTCTGCGTAACTTGAAACTTGAACAAACCTTCCTACCAGAAAGCTACTAACCATACAACGACACCTGGTCCCCCAGTTTCTTCTCGTCTTCATCGCTTGTTAGACCTTTGCATATTCATCGCCAAACGTCTGTTTGAGCATACGCTGAAAGTCAGCATTATTGACCCGCATCTACATCTCGGGCATCAACGCTGCATGTTGTACCAAAGAAGAATCCGAATGGTTGGCATCCATGTAGAGGTTATTGTTCTTGCAATTCTCAAAGAATGCATGACACTTTCCCACTTCCACATAATAAGCCTCTCACATTCTCGAAAACAATTTCGAAAATGTGTAAATCTCGAATCGGCTATCCATTTTGGAAAATAGATTTCCTGAATTGAAAGCCGTGGCTACTGATCATGGCACACGCTACGCCGTTTTGCACAAGTCGCACAATATGCATAAATGCTACGTACGCTGCGCAGTTGTGCAACCGACATCCCTGACTTTTTGTTAAGCTACATTACTTCAGGGAGCCCCAAGAGAGTTGCCCATAGACGACAGTTTCACATTTCGCTCCGAAGTAGTCACCGACATCCTAAGTAAATGTTGTGCGCTACAGAAACTGGGCACTTTTTACCACTGCAAGGACCATGGCCTCAAGGAATGCTTGAAATGAAGGAGGTGGGAATCATACAGGTTGAGGAAATGTTATTGTGTAAATGAAGCTATATTCTAAGCAGCATAACGTTGCTCCTGCAGAACGATGACGTTTCTGCACAGTGGGAATGCCGTCTCTACGCTAACTATGGGGTACGGAGAAAGCGTTCTACAGCTACTAGGAATGCGCGTGACAACGAAGCTTTGTTACAGCGACAACGCCGTGTAGATGCCAACGTCCGAGACAATAAGGCTTAATCGGCAACCTAATTGGACTGCGGATGCGCAGGACAGTAGGCCGCGCATCAGTAAGCCCAACCACGATAAGGGAAGACAAGCTATGCAAAACTAGGGTTGACGATTCCAAGACATAATATCTTTTAAAGCTAAACCGTCAGGCAATTTGTCTGAATGCCATGCTCTGCATGCCATGTCATTCAAATGACATGACATGCAGAGCTGCTTTGAATGGTATGCTTTGAGTGACATACTGACTTGATTGAAAAAATCCGTAAAGAGGGGATGGGTGCTCGAGCATAGACGAGCATGTCGTTTGAAGAAGACAAGTCCATTGTCGAATTGAAGAAGACAAGTCCGCTTGTCGAAACGTCGAAGGCTCGCGCACCCACCCACTGTTTACGGATTTTTTCATCGCAGTTTGCATCTTCTACTTCCTGCTGTTTTTTTAGATACCGACTAGATTGTCAGTTTTGGGGCTTTGACATCAATGTGTGCTTCCATAAATGCAAACGTAGATTGATTGCCCCAGCACTTGATTTTACCACGAAAGGCTTTTCTGCTGGGGCCCACCAAGACTTGACTGACTTATTTCCGTCGTGGATATGACGTTGTAAAATAAAACTAGAAGAAAAGTTCCGTCGCTGGGAATACAACCAGCGACGCCTTGCTCTGCTACGCGCGGCGCGAAACGACTAGGCCAGAAACCCTACGTTCTACAGCATACGCCGAGCTCGGAGGCACTTGTTTTCGTTATCATCAGGGAGACGGCGCGAAGCGCGCTTTAAAGGTCGTCGCCCCAATCGTTGCGACGCCCCCCCCCCTTGTACTTTGCCCTACAGGGCGTGGTCACCCTGCGCGCGCGCTTATTGCGTAATGGGGGCGGTTTGTACGTCTTGTGCACGAAGGTCACTTCGCTCGCTGCAGCGGCCGCTTTACTAGAGGAGTACGCTGCTCAAACACAGAAAGTAACTGCGACAGTTAGTTGGCGCTCATCCTGTGTCCACATAGTGAAAATCAGTTTTGCGGAATCCCGCAAGGTGGCGGAAGGGTCAAGGGAAAATAGACAACCACCCATTTGTAGCACGAAGCCACAAGGAAATCCATACACAATACGTGTCCAGTTGCTTCGAGTTGTTGGTGTATTCGCCCTCGCGCTGCCAATTGCTAGCTTCCTGGTTAGCTCAATTGGTAGAGTGAGCGCCCCGGATAGGCGTTGGTCCCGGGTTCGATTCCCGGACCAGGACGAATTTTTCGGCAACTGAGAGGCGTTATTTCTGACAAATCCGTATTGATTTCCTTGTGGCTTCGTGCTACAAATGGGTGGTTGTCTATTTTCCCTTTCTTCGTCCTGCGTGTGTTCTTTTCATTCGTACTTTGTGCTTGAGTAGCGCGCTGCAAATTTCGAGCTGCTTGCTGTTCTTCGCGTGACATTCCAATTTCTTGCTATATTCATTGCTTCGCTGTTGCAGTGAAACAATGGAAAATAAACGCTGAACTACCTCTGTGAAGACATGTTTCCCTTTCGTGGTATACCGATTTCTATAACGGAGCGATCAGCCATGTTTTTGTTTCTCCCGTCTTGCTACTTCGGACAACAGTTGCGAAAATGGGGTGAATATTAGAGCGTTTTGAAATAAAGTGGCTTCTGTGTCCTGGTTTGCTAGTTCCTCGCCGCGCTGGTCGCATCTCGCGGAACAGATGAATGAAAAATTGGGGACCCTTAAGCTTCGCCTTTAAGAGTTGAACGCGATAGCAAAATCCGGCCCCTAGTGCGCACTTCAACCACTAAGTGCATACTTATTAATGTGTATTGTTACACACACATGCACACAGGCACACACGCGCGCACGCGCTATGTATCTATAGTAATGGTACAGGTTTTCGATCTAGAGCCCGATGACATGCATCGTGATATATCATAACGGGAAGTCTCATGCGTTTAGTTTCAATTTCCTTATAGGATATTATAGCATAACATATCTCGAAATCCATTGTTGCCACGAAATCTAGCCACACCCCAGGTACTGTCCTGTCGCTGAGCCCCGCTGCCCATAAACGGTGTCCTAGCAATCTCACAAATTTCCACTTGACGCTTAAGCCTGCAACGACCTCAGAAGCATCAAGGCAGTACATTTCTCAAGTGTGTTCTTTGCCGGTGAATCCATCCTGGGTGCACGTATGGCGATGTCAGGAAGGCCGATGTGCTCAAGGGGTGACGCAGACGTTTGCTTATGAATCTCAAGGGCAAGCATTTTTTTGCAGTTGGAAAGAATAAGCAAGCATAAATGCAGGAGCAATGCGCGACACCATAGGCGTATCTACCGGGGGGGGGGGGCAAGAAGGGGCGCTAGCGCCCCCACTGAGAAAAGTTAGGGGGACGGAGCCCCCCCACTTTCAGCAGTCGCCACTGTCGGCTGCGCACTGGGAAACCATGAACGGAGGCGAAGTTTTACTTCTACACAGCAATCACATAATTATATAAGGAAATTTTTCCTGCGCTTCTACTGTGGGGAATGTCTCCCGTGTATCACGACCACGCACTGTAGGTTCTCTACGGTGCGTGGGAGAGGAACTACGCACTGTGGGTTCTCTACACGTGCCTCAAACAGTTTGACCTCCATCGAAAGTGCGGCCGCCGCCGCCGGGATTCGATCTCGCGATCTGGGTTTTCTGGACTAGGGAGACTGAAGTGACAGCTGGGCTAGTTCGTCTAGAGTCATCTCGAATTGACTTGTACAAGGCAAAATACAACTCGGACAGCAAATAAGCACAGACACGCAGCGCTATTTATTTCTCTCCCTCTCTCTCACGCTCTCAGTAAGGATGCGTTCACAGAGTTGCAGACGCTCACAAACAGCTCAACATCTTTATACTGCAACTGAAAATATTTATTATTTTCATATGAATACATCTCGCCAGCTGCTATAAGTAACCGCTGCCAATGTGATCGGCGGGTAGCCTTCCTGAATTACATTCAGAATGAGACAATGTCCGACTATTCCAAAAAAATGTTTAGGTATTGTTCAGCATAGTAATGCGCTGTTTAGTGAGCACACGTAATTTGAACACCGCGAGATTTCACTGATTCGTGGCGTCGCATAACAAGCACTCGATTTTAAGGCACAGCGAACATTTTTGACAAACGGCGAGGAGCCAATGACAAAAAGTATGCCGTATTCAAAATAACCTACTTTCTTATTTTTTATGTAGTCGCGCATGAGTGGTCATTAGGCAATGGAAAATTTTGTTGTCATTTGTTGCATCGCGTTGTGAGCAGCTGCTGTGTGCATGACCCAGAAAATTTTGACCAATCATAAACAGCTAACCACCAATGCAGAAGGGAAAGATGCGGGATATTTTTACGTTATAATCACCCATATTTTTTCCAAAGAAAACTTGTGCCACACGGTTTGGATGGGCGTACTTTTAGAGGCCGGAGGGCCTTCCAAGAAAAGTAGAAAAGAGCGCAATACAATGAAGACAATTACCAAACAGGACCAGCGCTGTTCAGCGTTGGTTTTTATTTTGTTTTGTCCTGTTTGGTCTTCCTTGTCTTCTGTTATTGCTCTATTTTCTACTTGAAGTTCGCACGCAGAATGTACTGCGCCCCTAATACCACAGATTCTTACTTAAAAAGAACCTGTTAACAGTAATAGTTATATAGTAATAGTAGTAATACCAACGCGCCATAAAGGCTTCTTCGACTAGGAGTAAACAAGACAAAATATAAGATACGCAAACCTGAATATCTGCAAAGAAAAGTGTATTACTAAATACGGAAAAGAAAATGTGTAGTCATTGTTACCTACCTTAAAAAAACGCAATTATTAGTGGGCAGCTTCTAAACGTTTTCGATGAGAAAAGCACTGGCGCTGTGCTTGTCTCATTTATTCTTTGTGATGCGTCCTGGTTTGCGCTGAAGTTTTCATCGAGCATAAAATTGTGTGGGTAATGCATAAAATGTGCTGCTTGCAATGCTATTACACGCATAGCACGTATATGCATGGTTCGCCCAGTGTATGCTACGTAGAACTGACTCTACTTTTTCTGTAATGTTATTAACGCGATAGCTTTAGAGAGTTCGTGTCGCAGAAATTCAGGTTTCGGTGTCGGTGTCTCTTGTGAGCGAAAAATCGTCCGTGACCGAAAGATCAAGAAAGATGTTGAACACTACTAACCATATTCTATCTCTGTGTATGAAGAATCGCATGAAATTGAGGGTGAATGAAGTTATCTAGTCGTCTCTCTCTCTCTCTCTCTATATATATATATATATATATTGTTAAGGTGTTTAATAGACAGTACTCAACGACAATGAGTAATGGCGACAGTCACGGCAAGGCACGAATTCCCTGCGCGAGCGGCGTTCTTTTTCAAGCAACCAAAGAGGACGACCCACTAGAAGGCGCTGGAGAGGGTAACCCATTACCATGTCCCAAGGCTTCTCTACAATTACCCCGGGTACGAAAAGGGAGCCGTCCGGCGACCTAACAGCTCGTCACTATGAGTGGGTCATAGTAGGCCTTGAGGCGCTCCACGTTGACAATGTCGCGCCCTCGACGGCGCATGTCCGAAGCTGGTTCGGTGGGTTCGATCAAATAGTTGACCGGGGATGTGCGCTCGACGATCCGGTATGGGCCTTCGTATTTCGGCAGCAGTTTTGAAGAAAGGCCACTTGCAGTGGTAGGGACCGAGAGCCATACGAGCGCTCCAGGGAGGAACGTGGGTTCAGAAGTGGTGGTGCCATCGCGAATGCTCTTCTGCAGCTCTTGTTCCTGCGTCGTAAATGTCTTTGCAAGCTCGCGACACTCTTCAGCGAGCCTGGCTGTGTCAGAAATAGGCGCACACTCAGATGAATCCGGCTTGTATGGAAGTATCGTGTCGATGGTGTGCGACGGGTGCCTTCCGTACAGTAAGAAGAACGGTGAAAAACCAGTAGTGCTCTGAGGGGCGGTGTTATAGGCGTAGGTGACGAAGGGCAGAATGGCATCCCAATTGGTGTGATCGGCGGCGACGTACATTGACAGCATGTCGCCGAGCGTGCGGTTAAAGCGTTCGGTTAGGCCATTCGTCTGCGGGTGGTAAGCAGCAGTTTTGCGGTGAACAGCATGACACTCTTTCAGAATGGCTTCCACGACTTCCGATAAGAAGACACGGCCTCGATCGCTGAGAAGCTCTTGGGGTGGACCGTGACGCAGTATGAATCGGTGTAGTAGGAAGGAGGCAACATCGCGCGCTGTAGCCGCTGGGAGGGCGGCGGTTTCGGCGTATCGCGTTAGATGGTCAACAGCGACGATGGCCCAGCGGTTACCAGCCGAAGTCAGAGGAAGTGGTCCATACAAATCGATGCCCACGCGCCCGAACGGACGGTTAGGGCAAGGTAATGGTTGTAGACCTGCTGGCGACACGTGCGTTGCAGGTTTTCGGCGTTGGCAATCGAGGCAGGAGCGAACGAACTTCTGCACGTAGCGGTACATCCCACGCCAGAAGTATCGTTGTCGAATGCGGTGGTAAGTTTTGGATACCCCAGAGTGCGCGCATTGCGGGTCAGAGTGGAAGGCCTCGCATATTCAGAACGCAGACTGCGGGGTATCACTAGTAGCCACTGGCGGCCGTCGGCGTTGTAATTGCGTCGGTGCAGGAGGTCGTCACGAACGGCGAAATGGTGGGCTTGACGACGCAACGCGCGAGTGGATGGTGTTGCCGTCGGATCAGTGAGCAAGTCGATCAGCGAGGCGATCCATTTATCCTTGCGCTGTTCGGTAGCGATGGTGTGAACGCTGATTGAAGCAACAGCTATGTGAGATACTGAGCAGGGGGCATTGTCGTCAGGCAAGGGAGAGCGCGAGAGGGCGTCGGCGTCAGCATGCTGGCGTCCGTTGCGGTACAGCACGCGGATGTCGTAGTCCTGCAGGCGAAGTGCCCAGCGGGCGAGACGGCCTGAGGGATCCTTCAATGACGACAGCCAGCATAGTGCATGATGGTCGGTGAGACATCAAATGGGCGACCATACAAATAAGGTCGAAACTTTGTAAGGGCCCATATGATCGCCAGGCACTCTTTTTCCGTGACTGAGTAATTGGTCTCGGCTCTGGTAAGCGTACGGCTTGCGTATGCCACGACATATTCGGGGAACCCTGGTTTGCGTTGCGCAAGGACAGCGCCGAGGCCTACACCGCTGGCGTCCGTGTGTACCTCCGTTGGGGCCGTAGGGTCGTAGTGGCGTAGTATGGGAGGAGACGTCAACAACGACGGAGCTTTGCGAATGCGTCGTCACACTCGGACGACCACGAATTTAGGGGTCCGTTACTTCCAAGGAGCTTCGTCAGCGGCGATATGATGGTGGCAAAGTTTCGTATGAAGCGTCGAAAGTATGAACACAGTCCGACGAAACTGCGCAGTTCTTTGACGGACGTAGGTTTGGGAAATTCGGCCACGGCCCGAAGCTTGGCCGGATCGGGAAGGATTCCGTCTTTGGACACGACGTAGCCGAGGATTGTCAGCTGCCGTGCCGCAAATCGGCACTTCTTCAGATTCAGTTGGAGGCCGGCGTTGCTCAAACGTGTCAAAACATGCCGCAGACGTTGGAGATGCGTGGAGAAGTCCGGAGCGAAGACGACGACGTCGTCCAGGTAACACAGGCACGTGTGCCATTTCAAGTTACGCAGAACGGTGTCCATCATGCGCTCGAAGGTCGCGGGCGCATTACACAGACCGAACGGCATGACGTTGAACTCGTACAAGCCGTCGGGCGTGACAAAGGCTGTCTTTGGTCGAGCATCATCAGCCATGGGTACTTGCCAGTACCCGAGCGCAAATCGAGAGACGAAAAGAATTCTGCTCCTTGGAGGCTGTCAATCGCGTCGTCGATTCGCGGCAGTGGATAAACATCCTTGCGGGTGATCTTGTTGAGCCGTCGGTAGTCGACACAGAACCGCACAGAACCGTCCTTCTTCGCAACGAGAACAACAGGAGACGCCCATGGGCTGTCGGAGGGCCGAATTACATCGCGTCGAAGCATATCGTCCACTTGCTCGTTAATTACCCGGCGTTCTGTGGGAGACACGCGATATGGACGTTGCCGCAGTGGTGGTTGGGCGCCAGTGTCGATGCGATGCGTAACAGCGGACGTGCGGCCGAGGGATGTTGCCCGACATCGAAAGAATGACGAAATTCATCCAACAAGCACAGAAGCTGCGAACGCTGGACCGACGTAAGGTTGTCAGCAATGGAGGGACCAAATACATCAGTAGGTGACGAATCAGACGTGGAAACAGCACTGATGGTGCGGGAACTGGTACAGTGCGAGTCATCGGGTGCGTCCAGAACTTGTGCGTCTTCAACGGGTTCCACTTTGCCGAGACATTCCCCTCGAACCAACGTAACAATGCACGGGGATGGGTTGGTAACAAAAATAGCGGTGCTGCCCTGAGTGACTCGCACGGTCGCGAAAGGTACCAGCAACCCTTTCCTAGTGCAGACGCGGGCAGATGGCGAAAGGAGTGCAATGGTGTCGGAGAGACCGGCGCAGTAGACCGACACAGCCGTTGACGAGTTTGGAGGCACTTTCGTATCGTCTTTGACGAGGATCTTGCTCACTGCCGATGGACTGTCTGTCGGCGTCAAATGTGTGAGAACGGTGAGAGTTCGATTTCGGCTGGTGCGCAACGAATTACGGCGTCGTGGCGGGAGAGGAAATCCCATCCCAGGATGACGTCGTGAGAGCATGCCGCAATTATGATGAACTCGACGTCGTACAGAACGTCCTGAATGACGACGCGAGCAGTGCATACTGCTGTAGGATGAATACTCTGGGAGCTCGCGGTACGGAGGGACATCCCAGAAAGTGGCGTCATCACTTTTCGAAGTAAGCGGCAAAGTTTTGCGTCCATAACGGATACAGCGGCTCCAGTATCGATAAGGGCCGATGCGCGAACACCGTCCACAAGCACGTCGATTACATTCGATGGACTTCGCTGAGGGCTTTCACAGTTCGATAGCGTCGCAGCCCTTGCCTCCTGGACTGCGACGACTAGTTTTCCTGCTCTCGTGCGACCGAACGTGGCCGCATGGGTGACAGTGATCGACGTCGTGGAGACGGAGAGCGGCGAGTAGCTGGAGGTGGGCGTGACGTCGGCGACATAGGTGGAGGTGGGTCGTAGAATGCACGGCTTGACTGGCTGGTGACAGGTGACGCGACTCGAGGCGGCTGCACGCGTTGACAATAACGTGCCACGTGACCGGCGTAACCGCAAGCAAAGCAGATGGGCCGGTTGTCGGGGGTGCGCCATCGGTTCGCCGGGGTAGGTCCCGCCCATGTCGCAGGACGCGATTGACGGGTCGGCTGCTGAAATGACTGCATGGTGGGCTGCAGTCGGGGCCGAGGGATGGCGTCAGCATATGTAGCCGGCACACCCGCCTCAAAGAACGGAGGTCTAGCGGCGGCTTCGGCGTAACTCATTGGGGCAGCCGCAGGAATTACTTGGGGCGTCCTGGCGACAACTGGAGGGTAACTCTGGGGCGCAGGAGCCGGAGGTTGCGGGTGGTACTCAGGCATGACCTCCGCAATTTCCTGCTCAATCGCTCGGCGGAGAGGAGGAAGAAGGGTGGTCGACGACTGTTGAACGTGCGGCGGGTGGGCAAAGGCGAGGAGGGAGACCTGGCGTGCAATTTCCTCGCGCACGAATGACTTGACTTCTGCCAGCAACGCGGCCTGGTCAGATATTGCCGCCAAGCCAGCAAGCTCTGCGTCGCGTGATGGGGAGCGACGGGTCATCGAACGCTGCCGGCGGAGCTCCTCGTAGCTCTGGCACAGCGTTATGACCTCGGCCACTGTGCCAGGGTTTTTGGCGAGCAGCATGGTGAAGGCATCGTCGTCAATGCCTTTCATTACGTTCCGGATCTGTCAGACTCAGACATGGTTCCGTTGGCCTTCTTACACAAGTCGAGGACGTCTTCGATATAACTTGTGAAAGATTCACCGGCCTGCTGAGATCGTTCACGTAAGCGCTGTTCGGCTTGCAGCTTACGAACTGCTGGGCGGCCAAAAACGCTGATGACGGCGGTCTTGAAATCGGACCAAGTCGCAAAATCGGACGCGTGGTTGTTGTACCACAAGCTTGCTACGCCCGCGAGGTAGAATACCAAGTTGCTTAACTTGCCTTCTTCGTCCCATTTGTTGGGGATGCTGACGCGCTCGTAAATTGCGAGCCAGTCCTCCACGTCGGTGCTATCGGAGCCAGTGAAGATAGGTGGATCGCGTATACGGGGGACACCGGGACATGTGCTTGTTGCGAGAGGAGGCGTTTGCTGGGCGGCGTCTTGAGGCATGGTAGATGGCAGGGTACGGGATCGGAGCTCCAGGGGCATTGAATGGGAGCAGAGCACTCTCCACCAAATTGTTAAGGTGTTTAATAGACAGTACTCAACGACAATGAGTAATGGCGACAGTCACGGCAAGGCACGAATTCCCTGCGCGAGCGGCGTTCTTTTTCAAGCAACCAAAGAGGACGACCCACTAGAAGGCGCTGGAGAGGGTAACCCATTACCATGTCCCAAGGCTTCTCTACAATATATATATATATGTATATATATATATATATATATATATATATATCTAGCCCCCCCCTCGCGAAAAAGTTGGTACGCCACTGCGCGACACCGTGTTTTCTGGACCACAATAAAGTTCTTTCAACAACAACAGCGACAACGAGGCGTCCAGATACACGAAATTACGAACACATTAAAACACACTACGCGATAGATCAAGAGTGGAAAGGGGTAAGACAAAAGAGCAAATAAATATGTAGATGTTACTTAAGTTTTACGGCATTCGTTATCCTCTCCGCGTTCGGACCAGCCAAAGTAGGCCGAAGAAGGCGTCGAGCGTGCCTGTGGTAACGCTGATAACTAGAAAAGCCCCAGGGAGAAGTCAATGAGTTCTATCGTGGGTAGGGGGCGGTATGGACGCGTGGTAGTTCTCGGTGCCAAAAACATCACGACGGGCCTAATATCGTCGGTAGGTCTAATTGCAGATTTCGTCATACTGTTCTCGTCCGCTACATATGCCAGCGGCACCACCAACCAAACTTGTCTAACGTCAGCTGGTTGGGCACACTAACTTCGTTCCAGCGCGCGAAGCAACCAATCGTCGACTTAAGCTTCCCCTCGCAAAGATTTCCGGCGCTTTAGCCACTTCTGCGCAGTGATTCTGTATTCAGTGGTACATGCACTTGTCCGCCAATTAATCGCACGGAAAAATCAGGCAGCCAGTGCTTGGAGACAATGCGCTAGTTACTTGGGAAAAATAACGGTTTGATTCTGTCGCCCATACGACCACATGCTTCGTTCGACAACTGGTTGCTCGGGAGTACCAGTCGTTTGTTACACGTGCTATCCTTTACACTTTCAAAGAATACTTACATTGTAAACTATATGGACGCCGTTCTTTTGGTTGAAGGTCACTAAAGCGCTCATAGCAGCCGATGAGAGCTTCCCAGAAATGCTTTCAAAATTCATATTGGAAGTGTTGATTTCTCTCGGAGTAGTGGCCTAAAGTAAACGGAGAATTCGCTGTGTTCAAGTTTTCTAGAACGAGCGATTTTTTACGCCGACTGCTGCTCTATGTGCACGGCACCCGCTGCGTGGTTGTACAATGGCTGATAGCCGTAATACATGGGGCGCTGTCTTCGTCTAGAATCTCGCCCACCAATTTATTTGGCCACACGGAGAATGCGCTTAGAAACTTCGCGGAAAATGTACAGCCGCACGGTGTAGTGCGCTTCTATACGACTGCCATCTGAACGAGTGCTATGGTTTATATGAAATCTAATGCATAGTTGACGTTACTGCTGTATTTAGGTGTCATCGAGTGAAGTATGACTCCTGATGATACCATGAGCGTAGGAATGCCATAGAGATCTGTTTGATACAACTTCCTCAAGCTCCTCGCGATGGTCGTATACGGCGAGGACAGTGCTGGGCAGCATCGAAGATACATGTATCTTAGATACTATTTGGGTATCTTGTATCTGTATCGCGATACGTCTCGTATGACGTGTATGAGTACCTGTATTTCCGATACGTTGAAGAATGTATGGTGTATCTTAAGATACAAGATACTGCGATCACACCACCACCGGGCGAAACAATAAACGTTGGCTGAACTCCGCTTCTCAAGCAGGTATTGCTGCCACTGTCACAAGAAAAAAACTAAACGCAGTGACATATATTACTTTTGCGACATAGTTTTCAGGCGAGGATAGGCGAAGAGCTCTGAGCGTCCCTATTGGTGGAGCAGAGTCGCGTCGTGGCGCTCGCATCGTCTCGACAGACAAGTGCGCGAACATCTATGCCCAGCCAAAATTTTATTTTCTTTTTAGGTGTGTCAGTGCCATGACGCTTGGCACTTAGCCCTTGCGTGTGCCGCGTACTCCAATGCCGTGCGCCGTCTTTCGCACACCTCCTGATGCCGCTGTAATGTCGTTGTCAATTTTTATCTTGCGTGGTGCTTTCATTACGAAGTCTGAATGATGCAAGAATGGGGGTTGCTTTTGCTATCGTGGATTTCACACATCGGCGATTTGAAGGATTCCGCGGGTGTAAGTTTGGCTTACATGCAATGAGATTGACTTACATACAAATAACATTATGACAGCTATATCACCGTGCACCGGTACTGATGTTGGATCTAACAGAACAGGGATCCACCTAGCCGAAGCTATCATGGCGTACGTCTCTTCTTTATTCAAATAACTTCTAAAATCATAATTAAAATTCCAAGCACAAAATCATAAAAAAATTGTAAGCACAAGAACATCAGTACAAATTTACAATCATAATACTGTGTTTAAAATCATAAGCACAACTTCTTTCTTAGCTGTCCTTTTTGCGTTATTTTCCGACCCATAGATTACATATGTCTCTATATTGTTTTTTTTTCTTTTTCGGCCTGCTTGATGCAACCTGCCTTTAACGTGCTGCCAAGGTAAGCTCTTTGCCTTATTCTTACTTTTGAACTGTCTGCGTCATTTGTGCTACTGTTTACATGCTTATATTCCACTTGAACTTACTGTCATGCAAAGGCAATGTTGAGAACAAATATATAATGATCCAGGCGTGCCTAGAATACAGAGAACGAATTCTGCTTACTGCTAACAAAACAAGCGAAATTGAGTTATCATTATAATAACCATCTTAAAGTTGTCAGCAAAGGGATTCGAGAAACTAAGTGCCACATTTTTCTCATGAGCGTCGCGACGAGCCTTTTTACGCTATTTTCCAAAGGCACTGATTTTCTATGGTCTTACCTGAAATGCCTAATTGTCACCTAATAGGGTTTTAGTCGCCAC
>NC_051181.1:52305470-52345833 GCF_013339695.2 Rhipicephalus sanguineus
ATTCCCCTCGCGCTGCACAGCTGCTGGCCTCCACGTTAGCTCCATTAGTAGAGCAACCGCCCCGAAAACATGTCGGGCATGAGGGGAGTAAGTCCGTGCCAGCAACTACCAAATAACTTTCTCAAAATTCCGGCGATATGATTCACCCACATCGCTAGCTCACCAAACCCAAAACGTGAGAAAAAAAAAGTTCATAGAGTGCAGTAACACCAACCGATGCTTCTCTTTTGTAAACCTTCAAACCACTAGTCCCCGCTGGCTTAACTGTTCACTGCAGCTGCATTTAGCTCTGACCGCGTAGCCATGATTGCAAAGCAGCGGTAAACAAGCAAATAGATCGTAACACACGTGCAGCCAAGGCCAGCACGGATACCTCAAATTCTTCTCTGTAAAATAAATTGCATCGTTTTTTCTTTGCAGGCCCTGAGTTTCAAAACAAAAGCCAGTGAAATGCTCGGCACTAACATACACGAGCTCGTGTGACAGCTATGACAGGATAGACAGACACAGAACTTTATTTCGGTCCTGAGAAACGGTACGCAGGAGAGTCTGCAATTTCTCGGTAAAGAAGGGCTAGCATGCACATCCAATAATACGCAATGCAACACAGCATAGCTGCAGAACGCGTACTTAGTCCACGTACTTTTTAAGCAGTGAGATTTTTACTAGAAGTATGACAGTGTGGAGCAAAGCGCGCAAAGCGTGCTAACCATAAATACTCCCGTAGTCAGACAGGCCGCACTCATAAAAAAAAATCTAAAACGTCGTAACAACTCTCTTGACCTATTTACCAAGCATTACTAACGTTTCATTTTTGAGAAATATATGAGAGGTAGTAAACATAGTCGTTACTACTGAATGTGTGAGGCTTAGTCGATGTACTACTAGCGTACGGATGGCTTAGCAATTGTTACTACATATACCTGCCGCATTATACTTTAAATGTAACAGTGTGATGAAATTTTAGAGAAAGTATAATATTTCTAATTCTGTTGGAATAACACTTCTGTGCGACGTCATCGCACACGTATATGGAAGTAGTCAGGGTTGGGCAAGGATGCTTTGAAATTGTATCGCTATAGGATGCAAGATATCGGGCAAGAAGTATTTGCGATACAGATACAAGGTACTTCCAGAATTATTGTATCCGATACGATGCTACCCAAGCATATCGTACGGTACTTCTATACAATTGAGAACTAACAGACATAACGCCAAGGAAAGTAGAGGGGGTGTTATTTGTAATAATTGTGATATAAACGTGAAAAAAGTAAGTTGGACGAAAAGGTAACCTAAAAAGAATGTTCCACACTCGCCGCCATGGCTGGGATCGGCGCTAACACTCCTAGGTTTAAATGCACATATATACCCTATAAAGAGGACGGGGGGATGACCGCCGCCGTAGCTCAGTGGTAGAGCATCGGACGCGTTATTCGAAGGTCGCAGGTTCGGTCCTAGCCGGCGGCATGTTATCTTTTCGTCCACTTTACTTTCTTCGCATTTATATCACAATTATTACGAATAACACCCCTGTACTTTCCTTGGCGTTACTGTCTGTTAGTTCTCATCATTATTGTGCCTAACAGAGAAAACGAGCCCGTCGAAGTAATCTCTTTTCCTTCTATGCAATTGCAAATTTGTTATTATAGATCGATATAATGAAGCATCAAACGCTTACGTAAAAACATGCTTACTCGAGCATTTCTTAACTGCGACTAAGTTTAAATTCTAACGAAATATTTATTTGCATCCCAATAGTTTTGTCGTTTTTGCTCAAGGTATATTAGTTCATTCTGAAACTATTTATAGCAACTTGTTTAGCTGCCTAACATGACAGCTCTTCAGAGGCTGCGCTGTCAGTGGTTTTTGCGTGACCCTTTTGTAATTGATAGGTGTCGATGCTCTACCTGTCGACCAGCTAGCCGGTTGCCGTCTACTTAGAAGGACGTCAATAAGAAGCCTCCGCGCAATGGCGCCAATGCCACTGTGCAGTCTTACCTTGTCCGTAACCCCGCCACGGTTGTCTAGTGGTTATGGCGCTCGACTGATGACGTGAAGGTCACGGGACCTAGTCCCGGCAGGGCGGCTGCATTTTCGATGGTGGCGGAAATGTTTGAGATCCGTGTACTTAGATTTAAGTGCACGTTAAGAACCCCCGGTGGTCGAAATTTCCGGAGCCCTCCACATTGGCGTCTGTCATAATCATATCCTGGTTTTGGGACGTTAAACCCCAGATAATATTATTACATTGTCTGTAGGCGCATTATCGCTTCTCAATACCGGATCGCCTGACATGCGTAGACCAGCAACAATGCTCGTGTGCGTTTAGGTTGAGGACATTATACTGCAATGATTTTCAAGTTAGCCTCCCTGTCTTTCCTCTACCCTCTCTGCCTCTTTTATACTCTACTTATCTGCTGTCGCAAAACGCTCGTTATCAACAAGTTCACTAACGTGCAATATTTTAAAAATTCTTCTCCGAGAGAACTAGTTCCGCCCAGAAACGTAGGAGACATTTTGTAGTCGCACAAGTGTAATTAAGTGTCGCAGATAGCCGTACTCCGACACGCTGCTCAGTAGATGACGGCTGGGCAGCCGACGACACGACTGACGGACGTGATGGCTGATTCGCTGTAGCGATTTCAACCTTTGTGAAGAGTTGCACAGCTCAAAGTGAGCGCTCAGAGATATCTGAACAAGCACAAGAAAAATATTAGCTATAAGTTGAACTTTCGGAATATAAAAAAAATAGATGACGCTTGTCATGAGCTTTATTGCCAGAAGAAACTCTCTCCGTCTCGGAAACTGCTTCAGCCTCTTCAAACAGGGTCGTTTTAAAATGTACAGGTGCATCTGTGTCTGTCAAAAATTTTGTTCCGAGCAAAATGCTGTTGAGGAGCTCAACTTAGCCATTTACTTAACAGAAATTTCTGTCATGAAGTGGCGAGAAGGAAACGTCATTGTCGGACGCCTTACGCCAGGCGCAAGGAGGTGGATTGTTGTGCTGTCTCCAGGGACAGTTTCTGCGCGGACCCCAGTCTTCCTCAACGCCTCTCTCGCATCCTGTGTGCACTAGGGCTGAAGAAACTGCTGCGTGCGAAAACCCGACTCGAGTGTGCATCTAGACGAACTTTTCCCAAAATTGCTTTCGCCAGGAACAACTACTACTATGACGACAAGACGCATATGTGCCACTTTAAAGAAAACTTCGCTTTTTTTCTGTCAGTTTGGTGTTTCGTGAACACGAACGAACTATTTTGAGGCCTAAAAATTATCACAATGGCAACGAACCTACATGTCGCTCATTTAAGTGTTGCGTGGAAAGTCAGTTTGGGCACTTTGGCGGATTTATAACTCCAACCTCACAAAATCATACCACATGCTTAAGAGATTCATTTAGACACGCCTGGGCTTTAATTCTAGGAAGATTAAGAAAATTGAAGATTGCTTTAATGGATTTCAAAGTATTGCATTTATAGATATGCCTTCACTTATGCATTGTTGGTTTGCGTTTGACACCTTTCTTGCAATCATATTTAACACAGTTATTAAAATAATGTGTGACAACAACGTGGATATTTGGAAATTCTAGTGTTAGAGACGGGAGGAAAAAAATCTGAAAATAGAGCTTCATCGAGCAATGTGCTTGTCCCTGATCCCGTTATTCGGGTTGGCAATCGCCGGGCGGATTCTTAAGGCTCCGTTATACTCCGACGTCCGACGCGAGCGCCCGCGAGGACGTTGCGTTTTCGTCACGCTGAGCTGGCGACGCTACGCCAGGCGCAAATCGGTCGCCGCTACAGTCGAGCCGGCTCCAACGCGCCGGTGCGATCGCATCTAGAGGAGCGCATGCGCAGTAAAGCGAAGAACGCCCGCGCCACCTGTCGGGAACCGACGAAACAGCCCGCGAAGCAGATTCCTGTACATGCGAGTCCGGCGCGACCGGCGCGAAATGCAGCAGAATCTGTCCGGCGCCGAGCGACGCCCGAGCGCGCCAGCAGCCGTCGGCCGCGTCGGCGGTCAGCCGACGCCGGACTATAAAGGGCTGTTTTTTGCTGACGTAACGTCGCCGTGACGCGCGCACTCGTTCGTCGACGTTACGCTGGAGTATATCAGAGCCTTAAGGGCTGGCGTCACGGCCTTCCGAAAACGCACCACGAAAGCGCGGACAATTTAGAGTTGGTCCTTTGGTGCGCGCGAACGCCGGTTGTGGTCCAAAGACCGAGTCAGAGCCGAGAGTCGATAACCCAACGAAACGAAATATATTCTTGGTTAGGCAATACAAATAATACAAACACATGCACACTCGGCTGGTACCAGTTACAACTTCACAATATAACTATGATGGTGTTTACACAACGGGAGCTAAACAAACAGATCACACGCTACAAATGCAATCGCATGCATAACCGCTATTCAAGGACAGTTAAAGTCCTGAACGTACACGGCGTATCCAGTCCACATACCTCGACGGTAATCGAATGCTTCTCTTCAAGGAACACTCACGCCCGCTCCAGCGTTGATCGTCGTAGTCTCACCGTCGTCGTAACTTGTCACGGCTCACACGGCGTCGTCCTCCAATGCTTCCAGATCAACGATCGATGGACCGCACACCATCATAAACACGTCTTCTTTGGCTAACGGAGACACACACAGCTTACTTCACCATATCCGGGCCGACGACTCACTCCTGTCTCGACTGTCTCGACTGCCTTCACTTCTTCACTGACTGTCTGGTCGTCGCCGCACGCTTTTATCCCTTCTCCCACCGGTTTCTAGAAGCGTCCGGGACAGTTCTTCGGCAGTGCAGTACAGCTGAGGCTATAGAAAAGGGCGAGAGCTTTCCCGTAGGTAGAATCATGGTGTAAGAATATACTCAGGTGATGACACTCTTCACTCTTCCCCCAACGCCTGGGAAACTGCAATCCACGCGCGTCCAGATAATGTTCGGTTTCTTATCAGATGACTTGGAGGGTGCTACGGAAAAGCGGGGCATTCGTCCCTCCATAGCACGCGCATGCTGCTGATAACGTGCATGTTTTCTGTGCATTTTGCTGGATAATGTGCATTGCCGCCAGCGGCGTCGAGGGGCGGAATCGAGGAGAGCAACAGGGAGGGCACGGCGAGCGCGGCGGCGATGACGTGCACCACCGTGATTCGGCTACTCGTGGGCGCTCTCCGCCTCAAGCCATTAGATGGCGCACCGCTCAACGGACCGACGACCGAACATTTTCTGGCCGCTTAGAATCGCGCCTCATCGCTCGGGATGCGTCCCCCCTCCTTCTAGAAACATCCAGGTTTTGCCGGCGCTTGATCGCGCTGTCTGCGTCTGGCTCCAGTGGGTGAGGAGAATGCGGCGCGCCGGCGTCTTTTGATGCTTGTTTTTTTCGTCGTTCGCGCTTCTGGGCGCGCGTCTCGCGCCGTTCTGTCGCGCAGCCGTTTGAAAGCGGCCGTGCGCGCGCTTTATATGCGCTCGTTGTGACAGTGCTGTACTCGCGATTTTAGTTTCATAAATACGGGCAACAAACAAGATAATAACATTTCGTAAACATACGTTACTCGCAGTATGCCAAGGAAATTTTTTTAGACTCACAGCTACAATATTTGTTTTGCAGGACCTCGTCAAATCCCTCTTTGCGCAATTCGCAAAACGCGGTTCTGTTGAGTGGACACTTGCGAATTTTTTTTACTAAGAGAAATTTTTTTCGCTGAACTAAGATCGGTTTCGTGGCCCTGGGGACTGGAAACGCAAATATATTTTTTCTCAGCGATGAAGGGGGTCCGCGACATGCACCGACGTTCTTATCTGAACACACCCCGCAGTCAATAATTGTACAGGATGTTTGACGCATCTAGAACAACATTTCTAACAATCTAGTTAACCGCGACTGAACGAAACCAATGGTGTGTTTTACCGTCATGTTGCGTGCGTTATCCATTGGTTATATTGTGCATATTAGTTGGTGGACTAAGGGCAATTAAGCAACATTTTCAACATTGACGTTAAGACAAAGTGCATGTCGTCACATCGTAGAGGGCATTCCAAAACAACTGATCCAATTTTTTGTTAGAACGCACGTCCTGAGCAGTGATTCTTCCCGGCGTTCAAAGAAATTTCCGCGAAACATGACCACGCGACTGCACTCGTGTGCTACCCGAACGCCTGCGCTCTGAAACGTGCTTCGAGGGAAACTGCCGGCGCGCGGACAGTCAGCTTATCGCTTCTCAGGGACGATGGCGTTTGTTTGCCGTGTGCGGCCATCATACATGTGGACGTACTGTGAACCCTAGCCGCGGCTGCTCCTTTCGCCGCGGTCCACGCGCCGGTTGCTTTGCTCGAAGCACGTTTGAGAGCGCTGCAGTACGGTAGCGCACCAGGGCAGTCTAGTGGTCAAGTACGTTCCCCCAAAAAATTGGATCTGTCGCTTTGGACGGCCTATACAACGTAACCAAAACGCACTTGGCCGTAAAGTGAGTACTAAAAATCTTGCATAACTGATCCTAGTTAATCAAAAAAATTAAGCGCAATAATAAAAATAACCGGAACGAGCGCCACATGACGGCAAATCATGTCGGTGGTTTCATTCAGTTGAGGTTAACGATATTTTTTTGTGGATATTTGTTTCTAGTTACGTGGAAAACTGTATAAACACGATGCAGGCGGCACCCCTGAACGCTATGACAAGTGAGCGTGATGATCGCCCACTTAGCTGTTAAGGTGAGACTTAAGTTCCATATTTTTGCCTTTACCCAAAAACCGAACCACTGCCTCCTCTCCTGGCCCTCTCTCACGCGCAGCTGACGTCTGCCGCCATTTTCTTCCAACCTTTGAAGATTTTGCAAAGCCACGTGCGTCTATGTACATTAGACACGCATCTTTCAGCGGACACTATGCTAACGCGACGTGCCTTTCTCCTCCCGTCAATCCTGCGCTGGAAAAGCGTTTGGACGAACATGGCTACCGAAAACGAGCGTTAGCCATTGAGATTCGTCGGCGGCGCTTCAATGGTTGTCGGCACTTAAGAAAGAACAGGAGAAAATCCTCGGACTTTAGGTTCAGACGATAGAATCTCAGTGGCCTATGGAGAATAGCACGAAACGGCTCATGGGGACGCTCATGAGAAAAACGGAGTGCTTGATAATATGTTTCTCAATCTCCTTTCGAAACATGTTTAAGGTGTCTTCTTATAATTTCCATTATTATAACGTAAACACTATTTCGCAATTTAGCTGAGTCGTAATGAGAATTTTCGTTACCGTATATTATAGGCACGGCCAGATTATTTTACCTTTGGCCTCAGCAGTGCCTTGGAAAAGAGAGTAAACTCATTAAAGTACATGTGTAAATAATAGGAATGACGCAGACAGTTAAAAAAATAAGAATAAAGCAGAGAAACGTATTGTAGCAGTGGGTTACAATGTGCATATTGCAGTAAACAGACGGGCAAAAACTAGCACCGAGGCCCTGGTAGGTTGCAACGGAGGACAGCAAAAAGGGCACTTGTGGTAACGGTCAAAATATTATTAAGATAATTTGAATAAGTTAGCAGGAAGAGAGAAGACACGGTACGCCAAGATGCCTTCTGTTACGCAAGTGCTTGTTCTATTGCGTCTATCATCGGTACCGGTGGTGCGATGGTTGATAGAATCTCATTTGCATATTAGTCAAGCTCATCGTATGTAAGTCAAACTTACATTCATGAGATCTTTCAAATCGATGTTGCGTGAACGCCGCGAGACGCAAAGAAACCCCATTCTTGCATTCTTCAGACATCATAACGAAGCACCCCACAAGTGAAGTTTCGATAACGACACTAAGCGGCATAGGAATTTGCACAAGAGACGCCGCATGGTCGGCGTCTTTCGTGTCGGCTGCACGCAGGCGTTCGCGCGCTTGTTTTTGTCGATATCGCGCGAGCCCCACAACGTGACTGCTCCACCAACAGGGAAGTGCAGACCGCATCGCGAGCCCTCGCTGCAGGACACTAGCGGAAAGATAAAGGAATATGACTATCGTTAGTTTTATTCAGGTGTATTTGGGGCAGCAGTATCAGCTTCAGAACCGCAGTTCAGCCACCGTTTATTGTTTCGCACGGTAATATTTCTATAGCAGCATCTTGTATCTTAAGACACGCAATACATTTTCGAATGTGTCGTATATACGATACAGATACTCGTCTTGCGAGATGTATCGCGATACAGATACAAGATACGTAAACAGTATATAAGATAGTATCTATGATACATGTATCTTCGATACTGCCCAGCAGTGGAAGTAGTAAGGTGTAAAAATCTGGGTCCAAAATATGAAATCTAAGTCGAAGGTGATGGTTAGCTCACCTGTACAACGTCTGCTGCCCCCAAAGTAGGGCAATGTATTTACTTAGAGTAGTTAGAATATGTGTCACGTAGAAGCCTTCTTTTTGTGTGCGTGCCTTTATGCGTGTGTGTTCTCGTTTATGGTTCGTTCTTGCCTCCGTGTATACACTTTTATCTGAGAACGTCATAGTGACTGTGTATTTACCAGGGCAATTACATGAAGAGACATTATAACACGGTTTCACGTTTTTATTTTTCATTTGAACTTGTTATAGGTAGTAGAGTTGGTAAGCACTTCCCGATGGTCAGTAACTAGAAGTAGTAAGTGTCATGGTAGTAAAGTTACTAACATGTCTGCTGTTACTACACAGGCATTGAATGTTGTGAAAGCTTTTACTACCTCAGAATTATTTAAATACTACTACGATTTAAGAGTTGATTTTTGAAGCGGAAAGTGGCTTTTCTGATCTCGTAGTGACGGGAGCTGAGCGCATAAAAAATAATAATTTAAGAAAAACTAGATCGTTGATTCCTCCGTCATAGAAATCGGTATAACACGGAAGGGAAACGTGTCCTCGCAGAAGTAGTCGAATGTCTATTAGACACTGGTATACGACAACTTGCACAATGTCTATCGGTGTTTATCACCTATAGCACCACTTGATGGGGACGCACCCATTTCGACGCCTGGTGGCACACCTCCATCCCGACGGCTAACGTCCATTAACGTGATTAAACCTTTGTGGTAGCTCTCTTGGTAGGGGTGGACCCCGCGCTAAGATGGCGTCAACATGCACATAATAAACACGCACTCGACATGTACTCTTTCAAAAACGTCGTCATTTGACGAGAGCCCCGCCAGGGGGCTCTAGTGGTTATGGCACTCGACTGCTTAGCTGAAGAAACTCTCTTATCGTCTTTCACCCTCTCCTTGGTTGCCTTTGCGCATCGGACTAAATTTGAGTCACCAGAGATAATGACCTGCTCAGACATTCCTTCTGCAACCTGCATCTGGCTGCTGTCTGGGTGACTAGCGTGAGTCATGGCGGCAGCTTAATCCCCTCCCTTTCTCAAAACTACTTCCCGGAAGCTGGGCCCTGTGACCGCTGTATCTGCCTTTGTCATGCTTGATGTTCCTTTCGCCTCTGCCCCACGGGGGGTCGTCGCCCTATTTCTTGTGCCGTCACCCCCGTCTTCTTTGTTCACTCTGACGACCTTCCATAGGCCCTCCTCGGCTAACCTGAGCCTTTCTCCCATGGCCTTCGTTTTCGCTCGCTCTGTCGTCAACGCATTCTCCAGCTCTGCGATTCTCGTCATGAGCCTACTCTGGACAGCTATCATGTTTTCCGTTTTCCCCTTGCACTCGCATTGTCTACACTTGGCCTCAGGTTCTTCTGCATTCTCATCTGCACAAACTTCCATCTTCCTACCCACCCCGCGCCCTGAACACTTTACGGCCTTTTAAACCATCGCTAGGTCAGTTCACCGATGCCCACGTGTTAGAAAACTGTCACAACAAATAATCACGGCGTAATAAATACACTGCCCTAAGGCAAAAGGAACCACAAAATTCAGTGAATACACTACACTTCAAAGCACTTGTGCTTGCACGTGGTCGGTTTACGCGCACACCTCAGCCACGAGGCGGCCGAAAAAAACAGTACAAAGTAATACACACACAAAAAAGCTAAAGGGTCCGCCACAGCAGCGACGCGGTGCGGCAGTTCACCGCAAAAGGCCCTCGCCCCTCCCATGTATTCGCGCAACGTTGTGGACACTCCTCCTATTCTAGGTCACCCTAGACAGGACAAGCGCTAAATATCAACCGAGTATTTAATTATGGCAAAACAAATATGCATGCCACCAGATGCCCGGAAACCTGGCGCACCAGAGCAACATTCCCTCTGATAATGCCACCACTGTTACTCCGGTTAATATTTTCAGTTTTTCAACCAGTGCTGACCACATTTCGCAAGAACAGTGCTATGCTGAATATTACCAGTTATACGCATTCCTTATCAGTGAAAGAGTAACGGAGCACTGGTCCGAAAATGGTTAGCAGGATAGCCTCCGGCCACAGAAAAGAACACACTTAAGCAAAAAGCGGTCACAGAACCCGTTTCCTGGCGAGCAAGGAAGCGTCTGAGCAACCGTCAGGTGGCGTAGCGATCTCCGTTTGCACTTCATTTTTAAACAGCTTATCACGAATCCACCGGGTTGCATTCACGCATCCTGTTTCTATAGAGACGCTCACCTTGCGCCAATTCTGTGCCGCTATTTGCGCCTACGTCACCGCTTTTTAACACGTCACCTCAATCTTGCGATAAGCTGTTTTTTTCTCTGCAGAAGTAATTTAGCGCTTTGTGGAGTTTAAATCGTTATTAGCAATACGTTTTTTCACGTGTGACATGGAATATATCTGCCTTTACGCCCGTCGAAGCTTGTTGGCGAGTGTCAGTGTAACTTGACGCGTTCCTGGCCGTGGCAAAAACGTTAATTCTTGTTGTTGTGGTGGCGGTGGTGGTCAAAGCATTTATTAACCATTAAAGTGACCCTAAAACAGTTTTGACGATACTATACGAACACATTAGGCCGGTAGAGCAAGTCCTAAGGATCATTTACAGACCGATTTAGGCTCTGTGTGTAAACTATGTAATTTATTACAAGGCTTTAAAGCTGCGAGTCGCCACCGATCACAGCGGCTCAGCCAAACGCGCCTCCAACCCGCCCATTTCTAGTGCGTGTCGTACTGGGAGCGCGACGTCGCGCAGGCGGCTGATCTGATTGGATATGTCCAGTCCACGTCACTGAACCTCCTGTGGGCAGTGAGCATCCTCTGCCTGTGTTACAACGTGCTCCGTGTTGACGTGAGCTGATCGACAGTGCTTATCTCGAGGCTTCTTTTCTTGGACACAATGAATTCGTGTTGTGTACCACATATCTAGCAATTGGTGACTTGTAAAGCTGCGACATAGTGCAATGTTTGCGAGGCATCTGGCGAGCGGAATCCCTTCAGCTCGTCGCTGCAATGAGCCTCGCGCTCTCGCTATTCGTTCAAGGCCACGATCCACGTGTCTGCGGCTGTAACTTTACCCCTCAAGACACAACCACATTGCCGAGTTTACGCTTATCGGTAATCGTTCTCGAATTCTTTTTGTTTATCCGCATGCCTTTGCATGTTGTCACCGTACAAGAGAATAAAATAAGATCGGCTGGTAGTGTGGCGGCAACTGTCGGAGCAGATATCAACCACTCCGCGAGCTTCGTCTTTGTTGCCAGCCGGCGTGCTGCCGAGCCATGGAGGAAGGAAAAACTAAGGAGAGGCCCTATCGTATCCCAATGCATTGCGAAAAGTGTGGCGGAAGTGACGTCAGATTTATGGGGCAAACAAACCGGTATGGGGCAAACAAAACAGCAGACGCCCCGCGGCGTGCTCTCCGCGGTGGTTCGCTTCTGCTCAGAATTCTAGTCCCGGCGTAAACTTTGCGCGTATTGTGCGGTTCGCACGCAATAAAATGTTGCAAGCAGACGTTTACCAGGCTGTTCGTGCGTGGCAGGCCCGAGCGCTGCGTGCTGAAATTCTTCGTGGAGCGCTTTTGTGCAACAGTACAGAAAGTACCGGTACGTGCCGTAATCAAAAACATATTCTGCCCCTGCCTCACCGCATTCGAACTCACCTAGCAGTGACTGACGCGTTCTACTGGGCATTAGGCCTTTCTTTTCCTTTCTCGTAGCCCGATTTCCATATCTATTGCCCGATTAGTGGTTCTTTGCTCGTGTATATGGAGTGAGCGCAGTAGATATTCGGCGCAACGCCAACCTATAGTTGACGTAACTTCACGTCGAAAAGAGGACACCGCTGTATTGTATACACGATCGTGCACGTAAAGTGCACACACAGTGCGCACACAGCACAAGCACGCAGCGAGCGCACACCGCACAATACATCACGTAGTCAGATAACGACAACAGAAGTTTATTGTCCTTTCGTTTCAACGACACAGCCTCTAAAACGTACGATGCCTTCAGCGCATGGTATGTACGGCGCGTCAGACGCCAAAAACAAAATTTCACGTGTGTTCCGAGGGTACACAACGAGTAAAGAGCAACAGAGCGCACATCCGAGAGCACCGCATGCAAATACCATGCCTTAGTGATCAGTAATGAAGGGAACGTATACGTACACATGAAAAATGACAACCGGTACTGTCCGCAGTGCACGCGATTTGCACAGGGTATACGCAACAGCTGGGCATTGCGTAGCTTTCCTAACGAACACACAGAAGGAGCAGCACGCGTGAACCGACTACGCCGCTTGCACGGCGAAAAACAAACAAACAAAAAAAGGCTGCAAAGTTTCGCGATGCGCCCATGCGCTTGCAAACGTCGCGACGGAAATCGCGAAATCTTTCGCTGCTCCTTCGCTAGGAAGCGATGCGGGTGTTTGCGATGTGGAGGCTTCACGAATGTGACGTCAGGGCCTCTCCTTAGTATCCATTCCTCCATGTGCCGAGCACACTGCGCCTCCCGCATTGCGCGCAACCGTCGGCGCGCAATATAGGAGGCCATGACTGAGAGAAGCTCAAACCGTCGAGTGCGCTAATGAGAGCGATGCGACCGCCGGCAATGCCAGCGTGTCTGTGAGTTGAGGGTGCAAGGCAGTGGTGAGGTGGATGGTATAGATATAATTGTCCGTAGCGGCCTTGGTACTCAGTGCATCGCTTAATTTCTGGTGTGAATGATTTGGGGCTGCTCTTGCCTAAACGCTGACAAAACTTCAAAAAACCGTTCAGGGTCCCTTTAAATTGTTACAGAGAGGTGATTGGGTTGAGCCGTCTTGGCCTGCTCCCCTCAATGTACCAGGTGGAGCCCCTATTCCAGGGCTCCATTCGTCGGATGTGTTGCCTTGCTTCCGTCTAGTCGTAGACAACTCACTTTGTGTTACCCTCAAGGGTGATGTTTGCGAGCGAAAACACGCAGCGCGCATGCGTATATTCTCAGTGCGAAGCATTGCTTAGCGAAACAAAGGCACTTTAACCATTTCTATCTATCAATCTAAAGATTATCGATATAGCCGCCTACGTATTGGTGCTCTCGTAGACGCCTTCTTAACTTGGTATATGCCAAAATTGGCATCGGAGGGCATGATTGTATAGCGAACATGACTGATAGGTCATGACATGGATAACATCACAAGCTTGTCGCGTACGTGATGAAAACCTTTCTCTCAGTAATGTGCGGCACATCCCCACATACTACGGGTCTTGGTGTGACGGTCTATGCGCCACAGGTGATTCACAGTATGTAGTAACACAGGAGCGGTGGGGACATGCATCAAAAGTTTTGCCGGGAGAGCTTTAACGAGCCCGTGTCGCAGAAAATCTGGTGTCAGCGTCGGCGGTGTTGTCGTTGAGCGAAAAATCCCCGTAGACATAATGTATAAAGATCGCTGTTCGAGCCAGAATCGAACACAGACATTCTTCGTTTCAGTCACACATTCTACCAGAGTCACGTGACGTCTTAAAAGTTCTTTGGAAAAAGACCCTATGCTAGCGTCTTGGCGGGGCAACGTCAAATGTGGCTGGAATGTTGGCTGTCCACTTTTATAACAAAGTAATAAACGTTGCATGTGTAGTACTATGACTCAGCAAGTTATATTCAAGGGTTGTCCAACCCTAAAGAAGTACGCTAAGAAATGGTACATCAGATTGTAACATTTCTTTCTGTTACATCAGATTGTAACTATTGTAGCAATCCTTCAAGGATTGCTACAATAGCTGAGCCTTCTTTGTTTAATTCAGCATTGCTAACAGTATTTGGAACCCGGTGACTTCCATTAATAATTATGCTTTATCTGATGTTACTCTTGCCTTGTTACTACGTTCTACGAATTTGTGTACTATAACATTGTATTAACCTGCAGTTATTCATTATCTGTAAAAATTGTGTTCTGTTTATGTTCCCCCCCCCCCTATGTAATGCCCCTAGCGGGCCCTTAGGGTACTTGAATAAATAAATAAATAAAATAAATATACACATCATCGCACTGCAGCGTGCACTTCGGCTCGATCATACTGATGTCTGTGCCCCAACGTGAGTGCCCTCTGCTCCAGTGCAGGCTCCGTACCTGGTAAGCCCACGATATGCATACAACTACTTCGTTCATGCAACCACGTCGATCCACCTCCTAACGCTCTTCTCAAAAGCGAAAAAATACGGCAGATTCCACGCAATGTGCGAATCACGAGAGGTCTGCGAGTATCAGCCTATGCTAGATTTTTTTTTTGCTTTGAGCTGCAGTTTATGAGGCCGCCAGAGCTGCTCACGATGTTCGCCATCGTGTAGCTATACCGTTATTCAGAACGGACACAGCTGCAAGACTTCGTTCGCTCGCAGGTGAACTGACACTTACACAGTGGAAGTGAGTGAGTAAAACTTTATTGAACATGTCCGGCAGTATTCAGAGGGTCGGCTACAAGCAGCCCGGTACAGGTTACGGCGTCGAGTCCTTAGACAAGAGCGACTTCCTGGCGTGCTGGACGGCCAAGAGTTGTTCGACGAGGTCGTGGCTCAGCAGAGCCGCCTGCCCTCGCGCCTCGCCGTTCCAGAATGCCATGTCTACCCGGTTCGTAGGCGACTGCTGCTCCCTACCGGTACACTTCCAAAGCATGTACTGCATCGTGGCTATGGCTCCGTACGTTTCACACTCATCGGATGTATATGTCTGGGCCGGGCCGTACAAATGAATTTATTTCGGGGGTGTTTTGTATGTAGTACGGCTAACTTTGGGAAATAGTGGTCGCTGTGAAGGCGCGAAAGTATCTTAGTGTCACCCCAAAAGTGAAAGCATGAAAACATTTCGGGGGCTGTCAGAACCCCCTCAACCCCTCCCCCGTTAGTTACGGCTCTGTGTCTGAGTAGCAGAGGTGAATAATCGTTGGGTTTGGATTTGTGTTTGTCTAGTTGTCCCCAGGCAACAGCCTGTTTCTTGTTTCGTTTGGCGTGGCGTGATTGTCTCCAGGCAACCTCCTGTTTCTTGTTTAGTTTTCCGTGGCGTGGTAGATATATGCATCCGTGCAATCCGTAGTGTTTAGGGATGTCTCCGAAAGTGATCCTGAGATCCCCCCACGCAGACTCCGGCATCGCTTTTGAGGTGCGCGAGATGTCGGGACTGCCGGCAGGCGTGGCAGCTCGGCGTGTGAGTCCTCGAGCTGCGGCGCTGGCCCCGAGTGGGGTGGGTGTCCGTGCGGGTGGGGGTCCATACGTGGAAACTGTCGTTTTTGCGACAGGTGTTGCCTTCGTGAATTTGGAGAATACGGGTGGCATTGCGAAGTGGAGCTCGACGGAATTTACCAACGTTCGTTTTCACAACTTCTAACCGAGTGTAAAGCTAAGTCTTCCGTCGGGAATAACTAGGGCTGAGAAGACGCTCCTGTGCCGCCTGTGGCATGTGGCCTTGAGGAAAGCCTGCTCATTTGGGATCGGAATGACCAGCTGCCCTAGATGTGATAACGGCAGCTGCGAGGCGGCAATCGCCCATCTTCTGTGTGAATGTCTTCGCTTCAATGCGCCAAAAAATAACTTTCAAAAGTGTTACATCGACTTGATAATCACCCATTGCTGAAGAAAAGTGTCTTAGGACACTGGCCCAGACCGTCCGCAGTACAGCAGGCTTTAAGAGCGCTGTTGTGTTTTTTGCGGACAACAGTGTCGTTAATCGCCATTCTTGCCTTTTTTCTTCATTTTCTTTTTTACCTCTTCCTCTTCTTCTTTGCGACATCTCTTTTCTCTGATTTTTTGTTCCACTTACCCCCTTTCCCAGCCCAAGGCAGCAAGCCGGTCGGAGAACTGGCTAACCTCCCTGTCCTTCCGTCTTTCTCTTCATTCTCCTCCTCCGAGCGGAATCGCGGTTGCGAGCACGAGCATAAGTAGCTGGGAGAATCATTCATCAGCTACATCGAATGCGTTTTGGGCTTTCGCAAGAGCGTCAGTGCGATGTTGTCGGAGTCACGCCGAATCATGCGCGTAATGAAATGGACAGAGGACGATGCCTTCAATATGCTGCTCGCAAGGATTCCGCGTCTGTGAAAAAAAATCGCTATTCTGCCAAAGCTACGAAGACCTACGAAGGCAGCCATCGTTGACCCGTCGCCATTCATCGTGCGACACACATCTAGCTAGCTTGGCTGCCGTTTCTGACTCGTATACGTTGCCCGCGGGCATGAAGGGGGTTGTCCGCGAGGAAGTTGCTCGTCCACTCTTTTTGATGGCCTTTGCGCCACGAAGCATGTACATCAGCGAGCGTGAAGTCTCATGGCACCGCTCCGCCGCGCGCCTGAGCGAGAAATTGCCGAGGTCATGCCCGTGCCCCAGCAACTTCTTCTGGCGGCTGCACCATTGAGCTATGGAGATGTTGCGAGGCCCCAACTAATCACTTGACTGCTTCACTGAGCTGCGCTGAGTTTGTCGCAGGGCCCCAACCAATCTATCCTGTTGTACCTCATCTTATGCAACGTCGCAGATAGGCTCCGACTGCTGCCCACCGTGCACTCATTGCACCACCCGCCTCGTACAACATGTCATGCGACACGGATAAAAACCTTTTAGCCACATTGCGCGAAAGAAAAAAATCACGCCATATCCACGAAGTGAATGATGATTGAGGAGCTGGCTCGGAGATAATCAGGTTTTGCCTGCGTTATTATCATAATGAAGACTTCTCTTTCGTGCGAGCGTGCCCATGCTAAATTGGCTATACTATATGTGGTTTTGCCTGTATTAATGTCATCATCAAGGCGCTCGAAGAAGAAGAGGAAGAAGACCTCTCTTTCGCGCGAGCGTGCGCATTCTAGAGTTGGCTATGCTATATGTGGTTTTGCCTGCGTTAATATCATCATCAAGGCGCTCGAAGAACAAGAGGAAGAAGACTTCTCTTTCGCGCAAGCTGCGCCTGCAGCGGTCTCCTCTGGAACTAAGGTTACACATACGGCACGGGAAATTGCCCCAGCCTAAGAACCTGACGAAGCAGCTTTTAAAAGGACGAAGAAAAGAGCACACACAGACAAACGCAAGCCTCCCATAGCCAACCGGTGGCACACATAGGACAATCGGTCAATATTCTTGCGTGCGGCTACACCGGCCACGCTTCAAGGTGCTGCAATCGTACGCACTCGCCTACTGCCACCGCTTCTGGGTCACATCGATCCCGTCGACCACCTTCGGCTATGTCACCGACACTCCGCACGTAACCAGCCACCCGCCATTCACCACCTTCAAGTTGCCACTGATTATCGCCGATGGGGCCTCGTCGCACAGTTCCTCGCAACCTACGAGGCACGGGCTGCGAGTCTGCGACACCAACGAATTGTGGGACTCAGCGCGTTCCGTGGAATATGAAGTGGTTGTTGACGGGATTCACGCATCTGCACTCGTGGACACAGGAGCTGCAGTATACGTTATGCTTTTTCGCTTTCTTCAGAAATTCAGGCGCGATTTTCTGGACAGTTCCTACGCGCAGCCACTGCTCAACATATTCACTACTTAGTGGTTTGTGCTACTTCTGTCGTCGTCATCAAGGACGTTGCATACCGTACATGCCACCGAATTCATCGTCATTTTTTCGTTCTTTCACGACGTTATTCACGGCAGGAATTTTCGCTCGAGCCACAACGCTACTATTCGTTGAACACTAGCCGAAACAAAACTCTCGTCGCTGTATAATTCAACGCTCACCGATAATCAGGGTGTCGGAACGAAATGTTTTTCGTTTCGGTTTTAGTTTCGCTCAACCGCAAAAAGTTGCGTTCCGTTTCTGTTCCGGTACGAAAAAAAATGTACCGTGACGATTCGTAACGTTCTTTTTTTGTATACAAAAAATTGAAGTTATGGTAATTATCAAAAAGATTTGATTTGGGATGTAGTTACTTGGCCTCCTCTTAAGAAGGTGGGAGAGGTGTAAAACAGGTTCCTCCCACGTTCTTCAGAGGAGCGGAAATAACTGTACCACGAATTCCTACCAACCCGCACAAACATGTATACGCTTCAAAGCCATAGTATGTATTTTCTCATAAGTCAATTACGATTTTTTAGCGGGCTCAATGCTTTGTGTCAAGGGAGTAAGCACGATCTCAGACGCAGCACGTCATTGAGTATTCTCTCATGTGCGAGACCGCTGTTCTGATAAAAAGCACCAGGCCTGCGCGGAACACCGTCGCAGCACAGTCACAGCGAGAGCTGCATGAGCGGCCTTTCTAGAGCCCGTCGTAGACACTCTTGGGGCAACTAATACAAGTACATATGCAAGGTACCCACTACGCCATAAATCACCGTAATTTTTCTGAAGTAGCGAAGCAGCACAATGCCATTTTACAGCGAAAGTTGTTATGATATCACAACGAGGGCAGTTTCTGGCGCTGTAGATGTACGCCGCCGCCGGTGTCGGTAACCAGTATCGCGCGAAATAAGAAAAAAAGTAAATATTAAAAAGATATCCAAGATGGAACGAGGTTCGAACCTGAGCTCTCTGCGCGGGGGCCCAGTATTCTACCTCAGAGCCATGCCGGTGCTTGATACTGCGCAGCAAAAAGACCCTATACAGGCTTCATGCCGGGAAGGCACCACATTAACATATGCAATGTAGTGTGGAGAAGAGTCAAATAACAACCAGGGCGTCACACAACGCGAATTCTGTAGCGAGGCGTCACACAATGCAAATTGCGCAACGAGTGGGTTCTTTATAATTTTTTTATAATTTATAATTCTTTGTCGTCATCAGCCACAGCATCAACAAAGTGCACATAATGCCTTACAAGTATTTAGCGGGTACCACGGTTCTCTGCAGAATGACGAAAAATTGCCTAGTGGCTGCTTCCCTACTTCACAAAAATTAAGATTTATAGCGTAGTAGGTTCCTCCCAAGTGCACTTCTGTTGGTTGCCAAGGAAAGCCCATCAGGCTCCCATGATCCATTTTCTCAGGCTCTCAATAAAGTTAATTCCCCCTCTCTCTCTCTGTCTTTCTTTCTCACGTTTACGTATGTTATAAAGCGTGGTGGCAGAGGTAAATAACGACCGGGTGTCACAAAACGCGAATAACGTAAATAGTGGGTCCAATAAATCTTCCAAGCCACTACAAAAGGCTCAGTCATAATTCTTCATCGTCATCAGCCGTCGCATCAAGAAATTGCACATAATGTCTTACAGATGGTGCCTCGCTTCTCAGCAGAATGACGAGAAATATCGTGGTGGGTGCTTCCAAACTCCACAAAAATTATGATTTGTGGCGTAGTGGGTACGTTGCTAGCGTACTTGTATTAGTAGCCACAAGGGAATTTATAACGGGCTACGCGCGTTTCACTGACGCCGCGCGCTATCCGGACGGACGAGGGTTCGCTATCGTCGTGATCAACACAGAGAAAACGACAACGCACGCAGCTAGTGTCAGGACCCGACACCCGGAGGTAGCTGAAGAAATGGCCATTGCTCTGGCCATAACTGACGCTGATACTCAAACTGTATTCAGTGACTCGCGCACAGCTGTACGGAATTTCGCTAAGGGTAGGATTTCGATCGAAGCCCTTCGTATACTCGCGAATGCCGGCCATGTTTCTCAGGCTACCTTGATCTGGTTTCCCGCCCATATGGGCGAAGTCTGCCCGCACTTCCCCAACCTGAACGAGGCAGTGCACTCCGCCGCACGCGACGCAACAACCCGTGCGGGAGGAGCTGGCCTTGTTGAAGAGTTCGCGGACCGGGATCGACTTACGGGATACAACGAACTGACCAAGACCTTCTACTTGGCCCGGCGATGCTACCCTCCGCCTCGTGGCAATCTATGCAGAGCTCAAGCGGTTACCTGGAGACAGCTGCAAACTAACACTTATCCTAATCCACTGCTATATCACCGAATATACCCCGAGATCTATAACACCAGCATCTGTAAGGTCTGCCAGACAGACACAGCTACGCTTAAGCATATGCTCTGGGAATGCGAGGCTAAAGCCAAACGTATTAATCCCGATGCTCTCTCGGCGAGGTGGGAAGCCGCTCTGCGCAGCTCCAAGCTCACCGACCAACTCTGGGCAGTCCAGCAGGCCCGTGAAACCGCGGAGAGGCAAGGCCTTGACGTCCCGACATGGGAGACCTGAGCCCGGGCCGTTAATCTGCCGGACAAACAATAAAGCTCCTCCATCCATCTAGAAATGCCGCTCTTCCAGCTTTCGCTGAATGTGCTGCGCTTTCGCGCAGGCCTGGCGTTTTTTTATCATTCTTCGGAGAATGATGGTAGCCGCTACACATCTGTAAGGCATTATATGCACTTTGTGCTGTGACTGATGACAATGAAGAATTTTGGTTGAGCCATTTGTAACTGATTGGAAGCATTCAACGACTTCAACGACCGACTCGTTGCGCAATTCGCATTGTGTAATGCCAGGGTTCTATTTTACTCTTCTGCTACGCTATATTACCTATGTTAAGACGATTCCTTGACCGACATGACACCTGTATAGAGTATTTTTTGCGAATGAGTTACAAGCACCAGAGTGGGACTGTGGCGGAATACTCGACTGCCACGCAGAGGGCGCGGGTTAAAATCCTATCCAATCCTAGAAATGTTTTTCTCATTTCATTTTAAATGCGGAGCATTTCTTAGCAAACACAAGGCTGTTTGGGTGTTTGTATCTATATGTCTAGCCGCCTACGTTAGGCCGCTCTCGATCGTGATCGCCTCCATAGTTTGGTGTAGACCAAAATTGGCATGGGAGGGTAAGAGGGTTTGGCGAATATGACTGTCTGGTCATGACACGAATAACGTGAAAATCCTGTGGCGTACCTCGTCAATGAGTGAGTGAGTATCAAATTTATTCAGGTCCTGATGAGAAAGAAAGTGGTGCTGAAGGCCCCCGCCAATCAATCCGGCGGCTCCACCCAAGTCGGGGCCGGTAGACAGAGTCCTTCGGCGACGGCCCGGGCCCTCTGGACAGCCTTGAGCTGAGCGATGAGCTCTGTGGTTCGAAGCACTGAGTCCCATGAGGACTGGTCAGAAAAGTCCGTGCCCGCGTTGGCAGGCCACAGCCAGAGAATGTGTTCGAAATTGTTATATTCGTGGCCACAGTGCGAGCATACAGTATTAAAGTCAGGATTGATCCTGCTTGGTGTCGTCGGTGTTATGTATGTTCGAGTCTGCAACTGTCTGTAAGTGATTGCTTGTGCTCTGTTCAGCTTTGTGTGAGGAGGAGGAAAAGTTTGACGTTTTAAACTTTGATGAGAGGTGAGTTCGTGGTATGACACGAGCGGGTCTTTGTTATCGAGGTTTCTGCAGGCTGCATTGAAGGGAGGGAGTGCACCGCAGACGCGGAAGATGAGTTCTCGCGCCAGTTGGTGCGCCCGCGCGTTTGGGTTGCAGTAAGGAGATTCGGAAATTTTTCCCATGTGAGCCGGGAACCATGTTATGTGTGAGGACGGGAAATTATCTTCGCCCCTTTTTGGTAGAAGAGCTTGTTGACGACCGTAGCTGCCTTCGAAGAGATGAGGGCCGCCGAAAAAGTTCTTATAGCTGTTCTGAAGTCCGAGTAAATGATAGAGGCTCCCGTGCAGCTTTGAAGGGCCACCGCAGTTGCCATTTCTTCTGCTTCGTGGGTGAAGTTGGTAACTACCGTGGCTGCGTTGACGAGCGAGCCGTGGACGTCCAACACGGAGACGGCGTAGGCGCCTCGATTCCAATATCTTGCAGAGTCAACAAAGAGGAATTGAGTTTCGTTGGGCATGATCTTGGGGAGTATGGCCTTGGCTCTCGCTTTTCTCCGTCCTTTGTTGTGGGTCGGGTGTATGTTTCTGGGAATCGGATCAACTGTTATCGCTTTCGTGGCGTTTTTGCAAAGTTGTGACTTCTCTGGCGGCATAAAGAGGGGCTGAATGCCGGCTTCTAACAAGATCTCGTTGCCCGCCCTTGAGAGCGAGTGCCGACAAATTGGCACGTGCCGCTGTGCCTCAAACAGTTCGGTAGCTGTATTGTACAGGCCCAATTGGAGGAGTCATTCCGTACTAGTGTTTCGAGGGAGGCTCAGGACCCTTATCAATCCTGTTCTAATTAGTGTATCCATTTTGTTGAGCTCCGTCTTCCAGTTGATGAACGGGGCGGCGTACGCTACGTGGCTGATGAGAAATGCGTGAAATGCTTTCATGAGGTTGTCCTCTTTCAGGCCGTCCCTTCTGCTGGCGACCCGTGATTTCACCCTGGGTGAAGTTGAGGACACTCTTTTTTATGAGTTTGAGCACCTTCACGTTGTCACCGCTGTAAGCCCCAATGACCATACCCAGGACCTTGATTGTGTTACACCTGGGGATACTGCCTCCGTCCCTGGTATTTAGGTGAACGGGGAGGTAGCTTAGGGGCTGTCCCTTCCTGGGGCCGTGTTTGCACAGAAGGAACTTCAGTCCCGTATGTTTTAAGAAAAGCTTCTGTGGTATCCAGCGCTTGCTGCAGGTTCTGCTCCAGAGCGCCTAGTGGGCCGCTGGCACACCAAATGGTAATGTCGTCCGCGTAAATAGCGTGTCCTACCCCCTGAACTCTTGAGAGTTGGTTGGACAGATCGTGCATAGCGATGTTAAAAAGAAGCCAAACCCTTTTCTCCAGACACGTGTGGCACATACCCGTATAGCACGGTTAACGGTTAGCGGGTATAGAGAGAGAAAACGTTTATTTGTGGAGGCCTCAAGGAATATCCTCGTTGGGTGGAGCCCTTAGTTCAGGGCCCCATTGGCTCGCGCCACACCACGTGCCCGCTGGATCAGCCGACGCTGCTCCTGCGGCTCTGAGCTGGTCAGCCCAGTCTCCCAGGAGGATTGTGAGGGTGAAGGAATAGGGCGGCAGTCCGGTGGTTGTGGACACTCCCAGGTGCAGTGATACACCGTGGGCTTCGCTCTACAATAGGGGCAGTATGAGGGATATTGTGTGGGGTGGAAGAGATGAAGGATGTAAAAGCAGGGGAATGAATTAGTCTGAAGCTGCCGCCAGGCAACAGCGTCTTCTGGGGTTGAGTGATTTGTGTGGTGGTGGGAAGTGCATGCGGCTTTGTCGGTAGTGTTGTAGCGTATCAGTGTAGTTCAGTGTTTCTGTTGGTGCATCGTCTGGGTTGGACAGCTCTTCCGATGGCGCCCGGTTTGTGAGCTCTCGAGCTACCGCATTAGCGCGTTATACGCCACAGGTGATTGACAATTTACATATTCCCAAGAACAGCGAGAGCAAAAATTAGTCGTTTAAATGCGTGAGCGCAAAGAAAAACTGACATCGGCAGCGTTGACCCGACGAATGCAAAGAAGAAAATCAGCATCCCAGCAGGAATCAAACCCAATCATTCTGCCTGACAGTCAGGTATTCTACCACAGAACCACGCCACTTCTTGAAACTGCTTTGGAAAAGGACCCTATGCAGGCGTAATGTCGGTGCAACGTCAATTGTGGTTCTGGTGCTGGGCATCTGTCACTAATCCCGCTAATGGGGATGGCAATCGCCGGGCGTATTCCAAGGGTTGGCGTCTCGGCCCTCCGAAAACGCACCACGAAAGCGCGGACAATTCAAAGTTGGTTCTTTTGGTGCGCCAGCAAACGCCGGTTGCGGTCCAAAGACCGAGTCAGAGCCGAGAGTCGATAACACAAACGAAAACGAAATATATTATCAGTTAAGGCAGTACAAACATCACAAACACATGCACACTCGGCTGGTACCAGTTACAGCTTCTCAATATAACTCAGACGGTGTTAACACAACGGGAACTAAAGAAACAGATCACACGCTACAAATGCAATCTCATTCATTACAACTATTCAAGGACAGTTAAAGTCCCGAATATACAACGGCGTATCCAGTCCACAATTCTTGGACGGTACTTGAATGCTTCTCTTCTAGGAAACACTTCACTTCTAGGAAACACACGCCAGCTCCAGCGTTGATCGTCGTAGTTCAACCGTCGTCGTAACTTGTCACGGCTCACACGGTGTCGTCTTTAGATTCTTCCAGATCGACGATCGACTGGCCGCACACCATCATGAACACGTCTTTGGCTGGCGGAGCCGCACTCAGCATAACTTAACCATCTCCGAGGCGACTGCCTCACTCACTCACTCCCGACTGAACTTCATCGCACGCTTTTATCTCCTCTCCCCAGGGTTCTAGAAGCGTCGGGAGCGTTCTCCGGCGTGTAGCACAGCCAAGGCTAGGGAAAGAAGAGAGCTTTCTCGTAGGTTCGAATCGCGGCGGTGTCGCTTGGCATTGCATCACGCTTCTCTTCCAGATGTTTCCAGGCTTTGCCGGGCGTTTCATCACGTTGTCTGCGTCTGGCTCGAGTGGGTGAGGAGGAGGCGGCGCGTCGGCGTCTTTTGATAATTGTTTTTTCGTCGTTCACGCTTCTTGGGCGAGCGGCTCGCATCGTTCTACCCCGCTGCTGTTTGAAAGCGACCGCGCGTGCGCTTTATAACGCGCTCGTTTGTGACAGTATCTAAGTTTATAACAAAGCAACAAACATTGTATATGTACTGCTATGATACAGGCGTCATGTCGGGTTAACTTCAATTGTGGTTACAGTGTTGGCTCCCCTTTTATAGCAATCTAATAAACATCACATTTGCATCCCTATGATTCAGCAAGCTATATTCAAGCGTTTCTCTATCCCGGAGCACTACCCTAACGAAAGTTACGTATGATACTCACATCATCGCATCGTAATGTGCCCTTTAAACGCCAGTGTAATTGACGTGCCTGGTAAGCCCACGATGTGCACACAACTACTACGCTTTCAAAAACACGTCGATCCACCTCGTAATGCTTGGATCAAAGCCATAAAATGCATAGACAATTAGTCCCTGATTGCTTCGCATGAAACCTCATGAAACCTATACCCACAAGGCGTGTGATCTGCCGATATTTTTTTCTTATTTCGCGCAATAGCCGTTGCGGACACCGGCGGCGGCGGACAACTATGACGCCAAAATCGGCTGTAGTGATCTCATAACAGCTTTCGCTGTGACAAATTCAGCGCCGACAATGCCTTCCCCACGCTGGCCTGCGTGACAGGCGCGGAAAAGTCCACTTGCGTTTACATAAATATCTCTGGTAGCCACTGTTTTCGTTGTTAGAAGAATATCAGCGTATCGTTGCTTTCGAATTCCTGCCTAAGCTGCGCGCTAATACTGCACCCTGAGATATGCACAATTGCTCGCGTTTCATGACCTCCGTTGTTCCGGATTGCCGAGTTTTCTCGTGAACCGAAAAACGATTGAAAGAAAAATTCGGCAGATTCCACGTACCGTGGAAATCGATATTATGTGAAGCATGTGCGGGATGGTGACTGTGACATAATTTTTCATGTTGAGCGAAAGTTTACGGAATGACGCTAGAAAAATGTGGAAGTGGTATAAACACGCTCATACATGCTGAAGAGTCGCATATGTAATAAATGGCCAGTAGTTTACAGTTGCATAACAATGCCAACAGCAATATGGGTGTTACCAACACCAGACTCTGTAAGCTGATATGTAGTGCTTATATATTTCAATACTGGGTAGCGCGAATCCGAACAACACAAAGAAGAAACACAAATGCACAGGACAGGCGTTACACGCAACTAAACTTCGTTCAGGAAAGTTCCTCTGGATATACACACACCCGAGTGGCACGCGCAGGCGCACTGCACGTACGTTACAGTCACAAATGCAGTTATGACAGTTGCGTTACAGTTATGCTTATGCTTGTCCATTATGGCGGCGAATGCACGCGCGTTTCACGAACCCATGTGTATGTGTGGAAGGGGTCCTTGACAGTTCTTGAACAAGGTCATCATCACCGTTATCAGTGAGCACAAGCAGCTAAGCCGGACTTATTAATCAAATCCGTTCGTAATCGTGGCTACGAGGGTTCTAAGGGTAGTGAAGTTCGAGGTATATCACAGCTGGTGGAAATCCTGGATGCCTCTTACGATGAAATGATATATGACGCCTCCTGTCCTGCACGTGTGAGCGAAGTCTTTGGATGCCCTGTCTACATTCAAGCAGTCTTTCACGCACTATAAGGACCAGGCGTTGTTGGGTCTTGATAGATAAATGTTGAAGTCACCGGTAATGATAAGAGGCCTTGTTCGCTCGGAAGGTTTATTGTAGGAAGCATTGACCCCGGATTTTGCGTAATCGACGTGGTCTACGTTGCGGACCACGTGACTGAGTGCATGGTAGTTGAGCGTCTTCCAGGGGTGTTCTGTCTTCAGCTTATTCACCTTCCTTGTGTCCGTCACGGTGGTGTAGCGGTTACGGCGCTCGGCTGCTGACCCGAAGGTCGCGGGTTCGATCCCGGCCGCGGCGGTCGCATTTCGATAGATGCCAAATTCTAGATGCCCGTGTACTGCGCGATATCAGTGCACGTTAAAGAATACCAGACGGTCAAAATTCCAGAGCCCTTCGCAACGGCGTCTCTCATAATCATATCGTGGTTTTGGGACGTAAAACCCCAACAATTGTTAATATTATCACTTCCCTTCCGTGTCATTGTGTGTGTTCGCATTTACCTGTGGCACATACCCGCATAACTTAAACTCTGGTATGCGGGTATGTGCCACATGCGATTCAGGGAAAGGGTTTCATGACGTACGCGGCAGGTATTTTGCGTTATTCATGCCATGACCAGTGAATCCTCTTCGTCATACACTGGTCCCATGCTATGTCAATTTTGGTACATTAGAAGTTATGGAGACGACCAGGAGAGCGCCCAGACGTAGGCGGCTAGATAGATAGATAGATAGATACGTAGATAGAAACGCCCAAAGTGCCTGAGGTTCGCTAAGAAATGCTTCGCATTTAATAATAGTCGAAACAGTGCTGCGCTCTCAAAAAAATCACCATTATATCCACGAAGTGAATGATGTTAGATGAGCTTGCTCGGAGATGGTCGGGTAACCCGCGAATCCTCCGTACACATTCCTCTACCATCATATATAGACGTGACAACCTTGTTATACATTAGCCCTCTTCGCTTCGGCCTCCCGGGCTCTCACCGCAGGGTCTTGGCGGCGAGCCCGAGTAGCCGCTGCGTTGCGAGCCCGTCGCGCTGCCGCCTTGGCTGGGGTGTTCATGCTGCGGAGCGGCAACGAAGAGTGTTCACTTAGTGAGCTCCTGGCGAAAGAGAAAGGAAGCACGCCAAACGAGAGGCGCGGCCCTCGAGTAGTCACCTAACTAGCGCATGCGCTGAGCGTGGTGTGTGCCGCCTTGAGCGGCGGCGCGCCATCTAGTGAGCATTCTTGAAATCACCGGAGAGAGCGCTCCTGGCGGGACGAATGAGAAGTAGTGTACACGCCGGCGGCTGCAGACAAGGAGCTAGCATAAGGAGCAAGCTCCTGAAAATTTCTGTTTCACTGCGGAACGAAATAATAGATAACGTTTTGGTTACGTTTTCGTTCCGGTCAAAAATATCGTTTTTTTTCGTTTTTGGTTTTCGTTCCGTTCCGACACTCTGCCGATAATACTTTGCTTCCGAGTCAACTCGTCAAAGCTTATACCCACGTTCCTCCCAACGCGTGAACGGTTATGCCCATATAATGCCGTGGTCTCTAAGACGCTGTTGCGCTGCTTCCTTCGTCTGACCGCGTTATCACTCGGAAAGGTATGCTGCTACCTTTTGATACCGTGAACTAGGGCTTGAGTACAATTTTCACTTGCAGCTCGTTGATATAGCCAGTGATAATTGTTCAGCTGGGAATGTCTTACAATAGTGCACGCTGTCGACGACTTGCAGATCATGGAAGTGCCCTGTGACACGTGTACCGTGTCATCTACAGTACGCTCAAGGCTATTTCTACATATGATCCATTGTCGAGGGTTGTTTTTCTCTTGTTCCGTTGATGATAACATTACACCGTTACGACAATATCAGCTTCTATGTCTTTTAGAAGAATTTCGTTCTTGTTCCGACGTCGGGTAACCTTCCCTGGGCCTAACGTCAACTACTGCCAATAAAAACGACACTGGCGCCATTGCTTGAACGCTCGTATCATGTATCTCCTACGGAACGGCATGTAATGAACGAACAAGCCGACGGTATGTTTCGCCGCAAAGTGATTTATACTTGTCACACTCCGTGGGCATACCCTGTCATCCTAGTTTAAAAAAAGCTTATTCTGTGAGGTACCGCGTGGACTATCGGTGTCTCAACAAGATGGCTCGCAAGGAAGTTTACCCCTTACAGCGAATCAGGAAGGCGCAGAACTTTTTTCAACACTGATTTGCGACAGGGTATTGGCAAGTATGGCGGGTATTGGCGGTGGTCATTAAGGGTAACTGACTGGATTCCAAGAACGCGTGAGGAGGATACAAAAAATTAGGTGGGTAGATGATATTAAGAAGTTTGTAGGTATAACGTGGCAGCAGAATGCACAGGACCGGGTTGACTGGCGGAACATGGGAGAGGCCTTTGCCCTGCAGTGGGCGTAAACAGGCTGATGATGATGATGATTATCATGAAGTACCCGATGAAGTACCCTTGGCAGACGAAGACCGGCCGAAGACAGCTTACGTCCCCCCCTAGGGCCGCTACGAATTTAGCGTCATGCCTTCGGAAATTTGTAACACGCTGGCGACATTTGAGCGCCGTCAAGCTCACTACTGCGCCAATCGCAACGACCTGCTTTACCAGCGCAATTGCTATTCCGATGACCGCCAACAGTCGTTTGTATTATCTTGCAAAATATGCGCATCCTTCCACTCTGACACTCTAGAGTATTCATAACTATGGGTCGGATTTTCAGGCACTAAAAAGCACATTTCAGGCACCAAAATAGGCAGGCAAAAGAACGTTTTAGGCCTCCTACGTCGTAGATATAGGGCCAATCAATTTTTAAATATTTGCAAATGATTTCAAGCAATGACGTGCGTGACCTGTACCTACGACAGGAAAACAAAACAAAATGTTGTTTGTGATGGCACAAAGGCGCCAGAAGTTGAACATGGCCGTGCGAATGTCCCATGAGACTGCTGGACTAATGACGATCAATTGACTTTCAGCAAGCACACTGCTCAGATTCATGTTTAATAGCCACTGTCGCTCACCCGAGCGTCGCATATAGTGAAACAGGCATGAAAAAGAATACTTGAGAGCTGGAAATACTGATTTAAAATGCGCTACTTTATGTCCGACTGAGCAATTAAATTAAAATACAACAGATGTTTAATAAATGCGAAACAGACGACGATTTAGTATGAAATTACGTGTTTTTAAATGAGGGCTGTTAGGTGCAACTCTGGCAATTTTTACATATACAATGACACTATCCGAATTGTACAGGCAGGGCGTCCCAGCACTGTCAAACACACTTCCGGCCATTTGAGGTGCACATGTTTGAAGGAATCTGTTTGGAGAGGAGGCTGAATTTGTCTATCATTGTGAAAGCTGCGGAAGAAATAGCAAACTACCAGAAATTCCCGATTTTTGGATTCGAAATTGTCCATCTTGTCACTGAGAATAAGCTCTTACGCTGGGAAGGAACGCTCGACGTCGACAGATGTTGAATTTGGGAACATTCGATAGCTTAACCGACACTAGGATCCTAGAGTGCTCACCAGAAAGGACTCCTGAAACTTATTTATGCACAGAAAATCGCTCGTTCTTCTCCAAGAAGGACTGTATCTTTGTACCTGCCTTTTCGACCACTGCTCCTTACGGTGGTGATTCTTTGCTGCGCATAAAATTTAGGTGCACTTTAAAGAACCCCAGGTGGTCGAAATTTCTGAAGCCCTCCACTGCGGCGTCCCTCGTAATCATATCGTGGTTTTGGAACGTTAACCCCCACAGTTATTATTATTGCTGTGCATGAAGAACTTGCGCAATGTTCGCAATTAGAGTTTCTGCCGGACGTTCAAGTTTCTGATAGTTATTGTGAGGAACGCGGAGTTAGCGCACAAGTACGTCAGGTCTCCTTGGAGGCTATCTACAGAGAGGACAGCTAGACACTTCCTGACTGAAGCACTCTCGTGACATGAAAAGCTTTTAATCCCTTCCTTGATGTCCGAAAAGGAGTAGTTTTAATACTCAACACCTTCTAGCCATGTTCGCCAACGTGTCACGATGGGCTCTGGCGGAGTGGGCACGTACGGCAACTTCTCATTATACGAGCGCACGCGAGAAGGTGCCTTCAGGAAGACGGTCTTGGCTTTTGTTTTCCGGGAGTCGGTTGAAGAAGTGAAGTAGGTTGAACTCCATACCGTTCCGCACAGTGAATATGGCCCGGTAACATGAATAACACCCCCAAACTGCATTCGAAAGCAAAACTCAAGGGTAAATAGTGTTTATATAGGTGCCAATTTTGATATTGGCACTTATAGGTATTTACGTGCATTTAGGCACGAATATCCAAAATAGGCATCTTTAGGCACTATAAAACCACTAAAAAAGTCCATCTTAACCTCTAATTCATGCTCATATATGAAATTGGCGCGATAGGAGCGGAAGGAACAAAAGAGGCATTTGCCTAAAATCCGGTCAGGTGGTCTGCAACCCCTATCTTGCAGCAGTGGGCCATTTCGGCGCGTTGGCATTTACTTGTACAGTCCGCTTCCCCTGACATCAGCTGTCAGCCGCTGGGCTAACGTGGCAGTTAACCACCTCAGGCGATAAGCCCAAAATGCCTCGCTCCCGGCAGCTACAGCGAACTGTATTGCCTCCCTTCTACTTCATCGATGGATACTGAGCCATGGGCCATTGCAAGAACTGTTCAGTGATCACGGATGTGTCTTCTTGTCCGAAGTCGTGAATTCCATCCTCAGAGTACCGCGTTCTTCATTACATACTACTGCATACCACGCTCAGGCCAGTGCCCTTATTGAATGCTTTTATCCACGCTCAGGACGTGCTTTACATGGATGCCGCTTCCGACCACACTGAATGGTACGCCATTCTGCCCTTTGTACCACATTGTTGCTCAATACCACTGCTTTTCGTCCGTCTTATTCTATGGCAGTCACCCATAGCCTGCAATAGACACATGTTGGTATTTCAAAAGTCAAAATTTCTGTGAAAGTTTTGTACTTATTGCCCAGACAATATTATTTAGCATTTCTAATTAATAGACCCATTAGTTGGCAATAATGTAGTCGGAATATTCAGAGAAGCACGCCGTTTTAATTGCTAATGCCGTGCACATGTGTTTGTTTTATTTACGTTCTCCGGCACTCTTGCAAATGTGTTTGATATAAAGGGGGACCGCAGGGCCACAACCACAATTAAACTGGCGAAGACATAGATCGGGTATTTCGTCTTCTGAGCCTCTTGCCACCCACATGATGCATTCTGAAAAGAAACAAGTGATGATGTATCTTCTGTGCCACTTTGTATGCTCACTGCACTAATGCAGTGAAACCAAAGCTCCCGTCACAGGTTATAGTTACTTCTACAAAGGGTGAAGTGGTCTCTTCATATTCTTTATTATACGCATAAAACAGTTCAATTGATTCGTATTCCTTTCCTTTTCATTGCAGTTATTCTATAAACCGATCACAAGCTTTTAATTAACATGCAAATTTTACAGAAATAATCTTTGATTAATCATGACGTTCTGAGTGAAGTGTCGCGTTAACGTAAAAGCGCCTTCGACATATCTGTATCGAATGTCGTTCACACAACTCGTTTAGTTTTCTAGCGGTGTATGACAATTACAGAAAAAAGGTTCGTTGTGTTTCAGACGTCAACAGCTGTCTTATTGGACAAAAGTAGAATGGGTTCTATGGTCTTTGCGTTTATCCATTTGATTTCAACAGTCAAGAAGTAAGCCGACAAAAAAAAATTGCTCAGTGAACTTATAAATGATGCACTTCTTCACTTCAAAACGTTTTATTGCGATGGCAGTTATATGGACACTGCATGCGCATTCTTGCCGCCGCCGTCAGCGTGAGGTCTCCCATTAACTCGAAGTCGATAACATTGCCTCGCACGCCGTATGTGCTGTTGCGTTTGAAAACGTGCGACTGGAGCCGACGACCGTGGTCCAGTCGGAGAGGAAACTTCGCGGCCATCTTTCGTAGCGAGAAAAGCTGGTGGGGGGAAGGGGGTCATGATGCGCGAGGGGATGCGTCGCTCCCGCCGGAATTTCTGAAGAGGGATTCACGGATCAGCGGACGGATCATACCTTTGTGCGTACTGTGTAATTTTCGTTGAACCAATAGACATCACGAAGCTCTCTTCGCTCGCTGCAGTGGCCGGTTATGCCTTACGCCAGCATTTTTATAGTTACGTCAGATCTGATGCTAAATGTGTTAGCTGCTAGCCGTACTACGTGTGACATTACGCTTTGTTGCTATCGCATTAATTGCTTCGCGCTTGTGGATATACTGTGACATTTAATTTCTAGTGTTGCAGTACAAACTGCAGAAACTAGCAGAAACAGAAACTAAAACTCTCAACTGTTCTTTTTTGGGGGGTAGAGGCGTGAACACCTTAACAGCACGCCACACGGCACGCGTTCGGCACTGCATTGGAAACCTCGCTATGGTTTCCGCATCCACTACCATTCGATAGCCCCCGAATCCCTCTACAATATCGCTCTCTTTGCGCTGGATTTGGTGATGTTAGTGAAAGTTCTTTGCACCGGAGAAAGAGGTGGCACTGCGACTACGTACATGGCACTTCTGGTGCTACATAAACCCGCCTGTATATGTTTCAAGAGAAACTCCCCAAAGCTACGTAACTGCGACTGCGCTTCTCTCTCTTCTATACGAACGACTCCTATGTATATGATTTAGGCTTCTTCATACCTTTAGCTTATTGATAGCTTCTTCATACCTTACTAACTCGGCATCATACTTAGGAGCCTCGGCTCTTGGGCGCCAATTTCCTGGTACGACACGCAGCAGCGTTAAACTGCTAAATTTTTCGTGTGACGCAAGATGTGACGCAAGATGTGACGCAAGATGTTGTTTAGAAAGTTTTCTAGTGTGACAAGGTGAAGTTTTCACAATAAATTGCAAGGAAAGTAACCCTAAATAATTGTTCGTTCGTAATTCACCGGTTACCTTCGAGGAGCAGTCACTCGCAACTTTTATCAATTACGCTTCTCACCGGGCTAAATCTAATTTTATTCACTCACATTTTCTTTGTAAACAGCACAAGTCTGTGCACTGCATACTTACTATCTTGTTCACCATATATCTTGAAGACCGAGCATGTTTCGAAGTCACTGTATAAGCTCTCGGCTGTAGATGGGTTAGCGGTATCTGAAAGTGAAAAAAAAATGTTAGTGCATTCTTTAAAGCGTTTGATGGCTTTTCCACTGGGACAGGAATAGTAGTCACAGAAGTTGAAGTGTAGAGCGTCGCACTACATACAGGAACTCGCGGGAAAAGACGCTACATGAAAGTCTATTATAGTAATATCATTGGCCCCGCCACGGTGGTCTAGTGGCTATGGAGCTTGACTGCTGACTCGAGGTCGAGGGATCGAATCTCGGCCGCGGCGGCTGCATTTTCGATGGAGGCGGAAATGTTTAGGCCCGTGTACTTAGATTTAGGTGCACGTTAAAGAACCGCAGGTGGTCGAAATTTCCGGAGCCTCCACTGCGGCGTCCTCTCATAATCATATTGTGGTTTTGGGACGTTTAAACCCCAGATAATATTATTATTATTAGTAGTAGTAGTATCACCGCACGAGCTGCTTCAACGTACAAAATGTGCTGCAAGCCAGGCCAGTCCCCAGGGCCGCAATCGCAATCCTGAATTCTGCTACCATAAACTAGGCTATTTTCGTGGACGTAGAAAGTCACCTTCGAGACCATCAACAAAGCATGGGAACTTAGCTGCCAAGCAGCGCTGATTGTATAGAAGAAACTATGTAGTACCACCATTAACTTCTTGTGAAGGAGACAAAGGGCTTGTGCAGAGCTGCCATTTTGTTCATTGAGGGTAGGGCAGGTTCCTGCACGTAGGTTGATGGCGTATTTCTTAGGGAATAAACATCTGCAGCACACTCACACAGAAGCTATGGTGGCTTTAAAAACAAACTCTATTCACTTTAATTAGACTGCCTAATCGAAAGTGCGCACGTCCTGACGAGAAACGTCTCAGATCTTCCAGCGGACGGGTCGCTCTTCAGTACAAGCAACGAGATTTAAATTCGTATCATGAGCTATGTCGTCGATGCCGCCCTACCCACATGCCCTATTTTAATTCTGTAATGTGCTTCTAGCGGCCATGATCATCTTCATCAGCTGTCGTGTATTTATGGCGCGCTCAGGCGCATGTGCCTGCAAATGTGCCTCTTTCCTCGCGCGGCGAGCTGCTAGGTTAAAATAAAAATAATAAAAATAGTTTCTCATGCTCCTGCCGTCGGCATAAGCGGTTCTCAGCTCGCTTTCGCATGCGTTGGTATGGTGGACCTCAGTCCCTATATCGTAGTGACCCGGAGGCGATCACAAGACCAGCACTACAACATGGACGAGGCCGCGAACGACACACCAACGATCGGCGCAGAGGGCACCGCCGCGTTGCAGATTCAGCTGCCGTCTTTTTGGCCACAGAATCCTGCAGCCTGGTTTACACACGTGGAGGCCATCTTCACCGTTCGGGGGATTACTTCGCAACACACGAAGATCGTCGACGCTGTCTCCGCACTCTCACCGGATGTGGTTGCGGAGTTCTAGGGCGTTCTGGACGCGCCCGCGAAAGCACCCCTTATGACCACTTTAAAACGACGGCGCTCCGAAGCGAGCCCGTGTCTGTGTGCAGGCGTCTCCAGGAGCTTTTCAACGAAGAGGAGCTCGGCGACAGGCGACCGTCGGAACCTCTACGTCGCATGCGGCGGCTTCTGAGTGACTCTAGGTTGTGTTGTATCTAATAAAAGGACAAAGCGCGGTGACGTCACTGCTGACGCACCGCAACTTGTGTGTATATATTTCCAAGCAAGATGCTGGGTTATCAGATTAAACTGTTCGCCACGACACGTGTCACAGATGTCTTCTTATTCACAAGCTACAACAACTGGCAACGAATGATGAAGATCCTGAAACGAATCTACGAGGGGAAGGGGCGGATCCCGTGAAGGTCTGAGGCAGGGCAGAGCACGTAATGGCCAAGATATTGGAATACGACGCATTCCTGGAGGACGGCGTTGAAGACTTTGCTTCGTACGTGGAAAGATTCGCGCACTACTGCGAAGTAGCCAACGTACACCGGAGAAGCTGAACCCATATATGCACAGTGTCCTACATATAGGACGCTTCATTGACGCACTCTAACATCGCTATTTCTTTAGCTTATGACTAGCGCCACGTACAGCACATCGAGGAGGTCTCATTCTCAGCGTGTGCAAGCCTAGACATATCTTGCTTTTCAAGCTGCCACGCTCCGAGCGCTTTCTCCAGGCAAACGCGTGCTTTGTGTGAAAGACGCCACGGAGAGGAAGAAGTGCACGTAAAATGCCGACCGCTTTCTCCGGCCCAAGCGTGCTTTGTATGAAATACGTCATGGAGATGATGAAGTGCAATGTCGGTGTGCACGTGAAATGCTTCAAGGCTTACCACACCCGCCCTAATGCCCAGTGTCCTACATGTATAGGGACGGCTGAAAACAGTGTTGCGTTTACCTGGCAGTAAATACAGAACTTCTGTTTTCTTTTGAGGGTGTAAGTACACTTTTTGTGAAAAAAAAATATTTGTTTTGTCATTTTTTCAGTGTTTGGGCATATATGGGTTAAGAAGTGGTCTTCATAACGGTCATTGGCAAGAACGCGTACAAGACGCTCAAGGATTTGCTTCTACCGCCGACGCCTGCGGAGAAGAGGTCGACGTACTGAGTGACTATTACGAGCCTTCAAGCCGAATCATCGCAGAGCGATTCAGATTCAACAGGCGGTACCAAGCGGAAGGTGAGACAGTAGCGACGTTTGCACTTGCACTGAAGCACATTGCTGCTAAATGCAAGTAAGGCACATTCCTTGACGACACACTACGCGACCGGTTCGTCGCTGGACTGCGAAGCCCTGCCATTCAGACGGGTCTACTAAAAAGGAGCTGTCGTTTGAATCAGCTTGCGACTATGCGAGTTGAACTGGCGGAACAGGAGTCGAAGGGGTTTCGACCGGGCAGTGGAACGGAAGCCGACGTCGATGCGATAAGAAAGACAGGCAGGAAAGCGGCATTTGCGGTCAAGCCAGGGAAGCAATACGAGGCAACTAAGACAGTGTCACCATTGCGGGAAAGAGCACGATGCTATTTCTTGTCCTTATCGGAAAGCAAGGTGCTACAGATGCAAACGCACGGGTCACTTGGCTCGAGTATGCGGACAACGCCCGCCGGGTGCGGAAAAAATTCACGCCGTTGCCGATCAGCAAGGAGATGAGAGGATGCTCTACGCCGTACATCACGCCGACCTTTCCAAGCAGCCGTAAAAGGTAGAACTTATGCTTAGAAGGAAGTGCGTGCAGATACAAGTAGACACAAGAGCCGCTGTTTCTGTGATATCGGAAGACCTATGGAAGCAGCTAGTGAATCCTCCACCGCTCACACCGTCTACGGATAAGCTGAAGACTTACGGAGGAGTACAGCTGGAAGCGAAGGGGCAAGTCGAGGTTCCTGTCGAGTACAACGGACAACGCAAGATTCTACCGGTAGTTGTGGTGCCAGGAAACAAGCCAGCGCTACTTGGACGCGATTGAATTGAGAACCTGGGCGTCGACTGGAATGGCATTCACACGGTGCAAGCGAAGCTCACGGCGGACAACCTTGTGGAAAGGTATGCCAGTGTTTTCACTCCAGGGTTAGCACTGATAAAGGGCTTTCAAGTGCAACATTCCTTAAAAGAAGGCAGCATGCCACTGTTCCTAAAGGCAATTCCAGTACCATATGCCATAAGGGAGCGAGTTAAAGAAGAGCTAGATAGCCTACAAGCTGATGGGGTACTGGTGGGTGTAACGCAAAGTGACTGGGCCACGCCGTTGGTGGTAGTCGAAAAACCAGGGAACAACGTGCGTCTTTGTGGAGACTATAAAATGACAGTAAATTCTTGCGTTAAAACTGATAACTACCCGCTGCCAACGGTCGAAGACATCTTCGTGGTCCTAGCAGGAGGCAAAGTGCTTACCGTTTTGGACTTGTCCTCAGCGTACCAGTAAATTGAGCTGCACCCTGACTCGCGGCCCTTGTTGACTATAAATACACACATGGGCTTATCCAATATGTTCGAATGTCCTACGGCATTTCCAGTGCACCAGCAGTATTCCAAGCAATCATGGACAGTTGCTGAAGGGACTAAGTGAAGTAGTTTGTTACCTTGACGATGTGCTTATCACAGGTGGCGACTACAGCGAATGCCGGGCACGTGTAGAAGCAGTCCTGCAGCGCTTCGAGAAGAATGGCGTCAAAGTAAGGCACGACAAGTGCAAATTTTCTGTGAAGTCCGTAAGATATCTGGGCCACGTCATTGATGAGACAGGCGTGCACCCTTGACTTGAAAAGGTGGAAGCAATTATAAAGGCTCCAACGCCGAAAGATTACCGGGAACTAAAGGCCTATCTTGGCATGTTGACATTTCATTCCCGGTTCATGCCGCACATGTTATCGGAGCTAAGGCCGCTATACCAACTTCAAAAAGCGGAACCTTGGCCGTGGTCGGAGAAGATTGAAAAAGCATTTCAGAAACGCAAGGAAATGCTCACTCAGGATTCAGTACTAACCTTCTACGACCCTAAAAACCTCTAGGTCTCGTTGGCGACGCATCCCCTTGTGGGGTTGGAGCAGTGATATATCATGTTGTTTAGGCCAAGAGAAGCCGATAGCATACGCGCTAAGCAGCGCCGAGGAAGGCTACGCGCATATCGAGAAGGAGGCGTTGGCAGTGGTGTTTGGGGTAAAGCGCTCTTATAAATACATTTATGGGCGTGAGTTCTCGATTTAATCTGATCACATTCCGCTAGCTAGCTTCTTTGGCCAGACAAAGCCAATTCCACAGATGGCTGCCGCGCGCGTACGACGCTGCCGCGCGCATGCTCCTGGCGGATTATCAGTACAAGTGGACTTATAGAAAGGGTGCGCAAGTGGCTAACGCTGACGCGTTATCACAATTGCCACTTCCGAACGAAGCAGACAAGAGCGACTACGTTCTGTTTTTCTCCGCTGTTGAATCAATACCGCTGTCAGCAAGCAAGATGCAAGCGGAAACTGGGAAAGACCGCTCGTTGTCTAAAGTGAAACATCGTTTTGAATGGGTGACCTGAAATACTATCAAATGTTGACATTGCACCCTATTTTGTATGGCGAAACGAGCTGTCTCTAGACTCTGGTTGCATAACCTGGGGCACTAGAGTATTTATTCCCGAATCTTTGCAGCCAGAAGTGCTACAGCTTTTGCACGAGGGGCACCCTGGTACCACTCGCATGAAAATGCTATCAAGAAGTCACATGTGGTGGCCGAAGTTATATGAGCTGATCGAAGAAATAGTTCGACGCTGTTTGACTTGCCAGCTCAGCCAAAACTCTGCACCCGCCATACCACTTATGTCATGGGGATGGCCCGCCAGACGGTGGCAACGAGTGCACCTAATCTTTGCATACTACAAACAACACTGGTTTTTGGTGCTTGTCGATGTCCATTCTAATTCGGTGGACGTTATACAGATGAAATCGACCATGGCGTCGAAGACAGTAGAAAAGCTTCGCACCGTTGAGATAATGACAGATAATGGTCCTCAATTTGTATCTGACGAATTTGTAGTTTTCCTCCGATCCAATGTTGTGCAACACGTCAAGACTACTCCGTACCATCTATCTTCTAATGGGGCAGCAGAGAGGCTCGTCCATGCGGTAAAGAACCTTGTATGCCAACTGCGAGGTGAGCAGCCATCGGGGCAAGCTCGGACCATTCAACACCGGCTGGACCAGTTCCTCTTCACATAGCGCAACACGCCATGCTCCACGACTGGTAAGACTCCTGCACAGAGTTTCCTGTCTTGAGCACCGCGCCCGCGTCTCAGCATTTGGCACCCTGAATTACCAAGCGGTCAGAGCCTACTCCATAGAGATCAAGACCAGGGACAAAAAAAAGAATGGAGGAAGGAAATTTGAGCAGGAGAACGTGTCCGGGTGAAGAGATATCGCAGGCGACCCACACGGGTTAGAAGGAACGAGGGTAGCGATGCGGGCTTGTTGGTCTGTCATGGTTCTTGGATGTGTGCACGAAAAGACAAGGACGAAGGGAAGAAGGACACACATTGGCGCTACATAGCGTGAGTGTGTGTGTCCTTCTTCCCTTCGTCCTTGTCTTTTCGCGCCCACATCCAAGAACCTAGAAGGACCGATTGTTCGCAGTGTCAGGTCGTAACTTACATATTCACAGTGGAAGGCCACGAGCGATTCATGCATGCTGATGACATTGTTAATACAAGTATTCCTCTTAGTCTACCCAGAACAGTACACCATGGCACACTCTAGCGCAATGGTCCCGGCGACCTCTGAAGAAACAGAGGAAACCACTACCGAGGTCCAGGAACTAACGTGCGAAGCTACAGATTCTACCACCGCTGAAGAACAGTCTCCTGAACCTCTGCCACGCCGAAAGACAAGGGTTCAGCCACAGCCTGAAAAATATGGATATTAAATAAAATAAGATAGAAGGAATGTTGAATTTAATAAAAGGACAACGCGCGCTGACGTGACTACTGACGCACCGCAACTTGTGTGTATATATTGCCAAGCAAGATGCTGGGTTCTCAGATTGAACAGTTCGCCACGACACGTGTCCCAGCTGAGCTGCGACAGCTTGGACGCCGTAGGATTTAGAGGGGGGGAAGGGGGCGCTTCCCAATTTTCAACCACTTGGCGTCGTTCTTTGAAGTGCTCTCAAATTTAAACACAAGGGCCGCTAGCATCTTGCCTTCATAAAAATGCGACTGCCACAGCCGGAATCTAACCCGCGTCATTCAAGACATAATATTTGATTTCGTAATAACCTTTTCAATGGTGGCAGATGCCTTAACATGACTAAGGTATAAATTACGACACTAATAAGGAGTTTTTAATTAGGGGATACAG